>NW_026054581.1:305647-386975 GCF_022478715.1 Daldinia decipiens
CCCTATGTCCCCTTTTCTGGTGTGTGGGTGTTGGTGTTCCTTTTTCGTCTTTTTCTTTTCCTTTCTTTTTTTTTTGGGGGGGGGGGGGGGGGCCCCCCCAGTCAGGTAGGAGTTAGAATTAGCATGTTATGAGAATCCTCTAACATGAAGCGTAATGTTTCTAGTTACAACGATAGTAAAATCTTAGACCCCCCGGGTCTGGGGATCCGTCCATAGACCAGAAGCCGCAATAAAATAAAGCGAATAACGGCTTCGGCTCGGGTTCAGCCTAGCGTAGCCTAATCAAAGAGTTTGTCGATTGCTTAACCTACTATAGTTTAGGTATGTAAAGTAAAGCTGCGTGACCATAGACGATCGGCCCAGCGGTAATGGTGATAAACAGAGCCATGGAGTAGGTACACTAACCTAGACTACGCGAGTGGCCATAGCGTATCTAGAACTTGTTCTACGGAGATATCGAGATAGATATCTTGGGTTGGCTGGCCTATGGGGAATTTCTAGGAGGGATTTTAGTACTTGGTAAGTGCGGGAGACTCGACTTCTTTTTTTAGATAGATAATAAGTCTGTGCTCTTGAGAGCGCTGGTAGACAAGGATAGGATAACCAAGAAGTAGAATTGAGTGGTTATTCCCGTGTTCGTGAAGAAGAGCCATTTTTAAGATCTCGTAAAGGTTAAATGAGTGCATATAAGTAAGAATTTTAGCATCGCCTTTGACATTATAACTATGGTATGTATAGTAACTAAATAGTGAGTTGTTGTGATGAATGCTGTAAATATTACTGTATCAGGATGTAGTTGATCCATATTTATGACTTCTCGGGTGCCGCCAACACTACATAGTTGCACAGCTGGTGACCATTAGAACTTAGCAGTGGGATGGAAGTTTGCTTTCTCATGTGAGGTTTGCATTTCCAGGTTGGACTAGATTAAGCCAACAAATAACCACCCTGCCATGTAGTCATTTCTACCAGCTCGTAAAGCTGAGAGCTGATAGAATAGACAAAGAGCTTGTAGGCACTGCACTACATGACTATAAGTGATATATGCGGAATACAAGATTGTCGAGTGACAGCATATGAAACCGATGTCATATCAAGAGCTGCCTGTCCCCGGAATAGCGGTGCAGAGCTTGTATACGTGGTGGACGGGTGTCACTACGTCACAACTGTCAAACAATAATCTGTGTTATCAGATCTGGTGATCTGGTAGACATTAGACCTGTCATATGCAAGGCTAGGGTTCCTCGTCGTCATACGAAGCACATGTACGCGGGTACGCGCTGCATTCATGCGAGGAAGCAGGAGGATCTTTGGACCATGTTTCGAGATTTCTGCAGTCATCAAAGTTCCAGCACGAGACTAGTAACGCTGAAGGGATAACGGCATCGCCCCGACATACTGGTATTGGGTACGCATTCGAGAATCGATTCGCTACCCAACGGCGTCCCTGCATCGGCGGTTCGCATTGCAGCACTAAAGTGCATGCAGCCCTGTCTCCCGATCAATGTACTAGGCCAGGTTAGCTGACAATGGACATAGTCACGATGGTCAAGAGGACGGTCGTAATTCTAAAATACTCCGAAACCCCAGAAGTATGTACCGGGAACAAGCGCGCTAAATAAGTGCATCTTGGTCTATTCCCACGAATGAAATCCATCTGGGGTGATCTAGTGAGAGCCTTTTGGTTCTTGGCATGTGTTTGATGGTTTAGCTTTGACTGTTATTAGCGTGTAGTTCATCCCGAGAGTCTGGAGCTCCTATATAAGTGTTGAGAGTAAGCGTTGAAGTAGATCTCATTTAATATCGAATAACTTACGACTGTATTTGAAAAGGCAAGGGAGAAATATGCAACAGACTTGGTATTCGAGGACACAGTAGACACAGTAAATGTACATAGCTTACGATAGGTAGGAACAAAACCCTTGCTACTGCTTATCGTGACTTGATCGCCTTTCTTGGCAGATCATGGGTTCGTGGTAACCCAAGCTTAGAACAGGGCGAACAAACGAACGAACAGACCTCGCAGACTTATGGTAGGCCTGACATACCTATGTACATATATGGTAGGCCTAGCAATACGGTCGAGGATTGTTATCGCCTGCCTGGTCGCTTGGACCCTAGGTACGTAATATACATACTTACGGGAAACTCGTTGGTAGATCGTCGAGGCAGATTTCCACGTGTCGAATCTCGCGACACAGGGTTTGACAATTCGACACGGCATGTCAATCTAATAGCTTCAACCTAACAGCTTCAACCTAACTTAATAAGTTGTAGTAGTTCGCAGTAACTTGTAGCAGTGGCGTCGACGCAAAGCTCACCCCACAAAATAGCCAATTCATGTTGGTACCTATCCCAGTACATATCCTTTATACAATGTATTCCCGGTACAATGTAGGTATTCCAATGTATTTCGATGTATTTGTACAATACGTAGACACCTGGTACTGAGATGTACGTATGTAGAAAGCAATTCGTAGGCGGGTGAAATTTTGGCTAGGTTAGGTACGGATCCGTACGTTTACTGCATGATGATGGATAACGGTTCCCTCTTCCGGACGGCAGAGAAATACACTACGGCATCTCTTGGTGAGCGTTTCATCAACTACCTCTTTAGGTTTCTTAGGTTTCTTGGATTTCTTAAAAAATAGGTGGCTGAAGCTGACGGGGCGACATGGTTGGTTTGCCGTCGGGTCTCCCCTTTCTGTCCTATGTAGGAACTACATAGGAACGTCTTCATGACGTTTCTAAGCGCCCAAGTGAATAATGCTTATGCGTTGAAACAAAACAACATAGCTGTGGGCTGCCTTGTTTTCGAGATGTCAAATTAGAAAATGCGACACTGTCGCCCGCTTAAGACGATGGAATGGGGGTTTTTTTCTTCGATGCTTCATGCACGACATATCCATAAAATAAGTAATTTTAGGCAGATGGGAGATGTCTAATCTGATGTCTAATCTGATTCGTACGAGACGGGAATTTTGTTTCGAGCAGAGACCGAGAGTCATCCTTTTAGCATTTGTATTTTGTTGGTGAGCGCTTCATAAATTGCATTATCTCGATAACTTGCAGCTCTGAGTTACGTGGAGTCGGGAAGTTTGCGTCGGCAACCTTCTCTCATTCATTAGTTTGGTGGAACCCTTTAAACCCTCTTGCTCTTGAGTTCTTTACCCCTGGCTCCCCCTGTCAGACAAAGCCTTTATTGGCTGGCAAACGGATGATGTTCCTGGATAAGTGGAGAGCCGTGAAGGGAATATGTACAACGACATACTTGTTAAAGTTTAGATAACGAATGCTAAGATATGCGCTAGCACTAATATAGCAATGTATTTAATCCTATGGAGAAACGGGATCCTCATAAAACTTAACAATGGAACTCCTTCACTCCGAGTCTTTTTTACTTTGTTTCGGAAGGGCATAATAATACGAGTTATGGTTAATAAATCCTTACATAAGGATCAATCGCTTTATTGTCGATTTATATGATGCCATAATAAAGTTCCTTCGGAGAGACCGATGTGCGAAGAAATGCGCTTCTTTATTTACATTACACCCTGTGTACCTATGTTTTATATCAACTTTGTACCGTAATGCTTGTTGATCATCACGAAGTGTTTAATGGCATAGCATATCTCCATATATAGCGTTTATCCTGGTAAGTAAATTTTTTTTTATTACAATTACATTGGGGTGGCTGCTTGGCTTGATTTGTTTTCCATTCCTTTAAGAAGTATATCGGGATGAATAATATGACTTTTTGGACTTTTTGCAAATATTTGCAAACAGAATCCCATGGGTTCATTATCACCGTTATTATAAGGCATGTAAATTTATGAACAGGGTTAAAGGCGATGTTGGTACCTCCTTAAGAGGTAGGATTATGTTAATTAGCGCCTATGTACGCGGAGTACATTAGGTACTTTATACGGTTTAAGCAATAACGTTAAAATATATATTAATGCAACCGTTCCGGACGGAGTCGATTCTCTTCCCCTACCTCCAATGTTTTTATTTTCCACTTACGAAGAATATGTACTTAACCTAGTATACCTAGGTACCCACCTAATATATACATAACTCTGAAAATTTTAAAAATAAACATATTACAGTGACTTGTGCGACCCCTAAACCGCTACACTAGACAGAAAACAGCCCATCCCTGACAGTGACCGGCATTGACATGCACTATCTCGACGTTATCTGACTCTCTCATTCGTCTAAGAGGGAAAGAGGAAAAAGAAAAGAAGAACCAAAGAAAAAAAAATGCGTCGAGGCTACAACTACCTATGTACTTTGACTTTACCTCTAACTACCTACCTAAGGTAACATCTACTTTTTATCTTGATTCGACAATTGGATTTTCTCTTCGCCGTCTATCGGTCTATGTATGTATCATTTGAGCATTTACCTATCATTTACATACACCACCTATCAATTCACATCATCAAATAATACCACCTCTTAGGCTCTTACCGTATCTTGATGTTCCTTGTTCCTTCCCCCTTTACAGCTATTATATTCTGTTAGTGTTACCTAGACCCAGGTCGCTTCCGGATTAATCGATAGCGTCAAGCCTTTCCTTCTGTTTTTGTACATGCAGCCGACTATCTAACCGAATTATCACTACCTATTATTATTTTATCAACGTGGCTGTGGTACCTACCTAACCTACCTATGTATGGGTGTACCTGCTACCTCATCTACATTCACCCACTTACATACACTCTCGAGTTCCCACCCCCCAAGTCCCCCCCAAGTGCTTCTACCCATCCACCATCCCGCAGTTATCCAAGACAAGAACTTCCCACCCCTTTATTATTGTACACCACACAACCGTACACCCCGACCATCTTGCGCCCTGTCGTAGCCTAGTCTTTGAGCGCCGACCCCTCTCTCGCCTTCTTCGTCTTAGTCAATTTCCAACCAATTCCGTGCAACATCTAGCATGACCTCTTGAGGACCCTATGTCTTGAGACTTATCCGTGTGTACGACTTAATTCTCCCAATTCCGCGGCTAGTTTTGTCGCAGCGCAACCCAGCGCAGCCCTCTCATCGTTCGTTTAGACCGGCCCTACGTTGTCAGACCTTCAGTAGCAGACCGACCGAAAATTGTCGATATAATTCGGGACGAGAAATTTATCACGATACCCGCTCCCCATAATTGGTGATATACTACAAGGCTCCCGACTGTCTGATTTAATCGCAGTCAAATCTTTGCTCTAGGTGTATATCCGTACGCACTCACTCGTTCACCTTGTTGGTCGATCGACAAGCAGTTAGAAGAACCATCCCTTGCGGGAATATAAATCAACTACCCGGAACATTTGACGAATCGAAACATTTCCGGTTTATCCACGTTGAATCTGGCCCTCGCTGGATCGTTGTGCCTCCCTCGACCCCGATTCATCCTACGCCTTGGCGGAACGATTCACGTCCAAGTATATCGATTGTAGATCGAGCAATTCAACATAAAGCTAGCATTCCGCGATCGATGAGACGATTTCTCAACTGTTTCTACCGCTGCCTCTTGTAGAGTATACTTATCGAACTCGGATAGATTGTAAATATAACGACAGCACAGGTTCGATACAGGTGTCTCAGTGTTGAGTTGGATGTTTTGGTATTTTGGAATGATCGCAATTCGCCGTTGTGCTTAGCTTGCTATTATAGTGTTGCCAGCGAGCGGCATTAACGCCATTGAACGATTGAAACTAAATTATTACTCTCGAACATGTCAGTCATGTTACAAACACCTTCTAGGGCGTCGACGGCCTCGTCATCCTCCTTTCAACCGATATCGCGTCAAAACACCATGTCTTCCTACGAGGGCTCGCGCTCGGCGCGACAGTCTAAGCGAATGTCCATGTCAGCTCTGTACCTATCTATGTCGGCAAACGAGTCGGATCTAGAAATTGAAGATGACCTCGCAAAAGGTAAGAGGGACACGAGCGTTGATTTTGGTGAGATAGCACGATGCTAATATTGGGGGTGGATTACAGCACAGAAAATACTGCGCGAGTTGAAATCTAAAATCTCTTCGCAGTCGAAGAAGAACTTTGTCCTTGAAAAGGATGTTCGGTATCTCGACTCTCGAATCGCTTTGCTTATTCAAAACCGAATGGCGTTAGAAGAGGTTTGTCGAATTTCCTGTCCTATAAATACCATCGCGACTGAACGAGTATCTAGCAAAATGAAGTAGCCAGTCATCTCGAAGACGCGACCGACTTACAGGAGGGCGCATTTCCTAACGACGACAAAACGCAGAAATATGGTAATCTTCTGTTCTTGTTACAATCCGAGCCTAGGCATATTGCACACCTCTGCAGATTGGTTTCTATGTCCGAGATCGACTCGCTGCTGCAGACAGTTATGTTTACTATATATGGAAACCAGTATGAAAGTCGAGAAGAACATCTCCTCTTGACTATGTTTCAGGTAAGTCAATAAATATCTCTATGTGGTGGTGCAGTTCTGATTAACTGTATTCAGTCTGTCCTTACCTATCAATTCGATACGACTCCCGAATATTCATCTCTTCTCAGAGCCAATACGCCGGTTTCTCGTATGATGACCACCTACACTAGGCGTGGGCCGGGGCAGAGCTTCTTGCGATCGGTATTAGCACAGAGAATCAACAGCCTAATCGAGTTGACAGATCTAGATCTTGAGATCAATCCTTTGAAAGTCTACGAACGCATGTGTCAACAGATCGAGGAGGATACCGGTAGCCTTCCGCCATCGCTTCCTAGGGGTATCACTGGCGAACAAGCAGCCGAAAATCCTCAAGTGCAGAAAATCATAGAGCCGCGTTTAACAATGTTGACGGAAATCGCCAACGGTTTCCTACAGACAATCATAGATGGGCTTGACGAGGCTCCTTATGGGATCCGATGGATATGTAAACAGATTCGAAGTTTGACCAAACGAAAGTATCCTGATGCGAACGATCAGGTCATCTGCACGTTGATCGGTGGTTTTTTCTTCCTGCGTTTCATCAATCCTGCCATCGTCACACCGAAATCATACATGCTCATCGATGGGGTGCCGTCTGATCGACCACGCCGAACTCTCACATTAGTCGCTAAGATGCTACAGAACCTGGCTAATAAGCCCTCGTATGCAAAAGAACCATACATGGCCAAGTTACAGCCGTTCATCCAACAGAACAAGGACCGCGTCAACAAGTTTATGTTGGATCTCTGTGAAGTCCAAGATTTTTATGAGAGTCTCGAGATGGATAATTATGTAGCGCTGTCGAAGAAGGACCTTGAGCTCTCTATTACTCTCAACGAGATATACGCCATGCATTCATTGATCGAAAAGCACTGTTCAGAGATCTGTAAGGACGAAAATTCACACTTGGCTCAAATTATATCGGAATTAGGCCACGCACCTGCCCAGGTACCTCGAAAGGAGAATAGGGCCATCAACCTCCCCCTATTTAGCCGATGGGAGACGGCCATAGATGATCTGACCGCAGCCCTAGACATCACGCAGGAGGAAGTCTACTTTATGGAAGCAAAGTCCATCTTTGTACAAGTTATGCGGTCTATTCCTGCTACCAGTTCAGTTGCCCGACGACCTCTGCGTCTAGAGAGAATTGCGGATGCGGCGGCTACGTCAAGAAACGATGCGGTGATGGTTCGGAAAGGTATCCGTGCCATGGAACTACTTAGTCAACTTCAGGAGATGAAGGTTATTGATAAGTCTGACCAATTCAGCTTATTGAGGGATGAGGTCGAACAGGAGCTACAGCACCTAGGCTCTTTGAAAGACGGTGTAATTGCTGAGACAGCTAAGCTTGAAGAAGTATACAAGACCATCAGAGATCACAACGCGTACCTTGTTGGCCAACTCGAGACATACAAGAGTTATCTTCACAACGTACGAAGTCAATCCGAAGGCACAAGACGAAAGCAGCAGAAGCAACAAGTGCTTGGACCATACAAATTCACTCACCAACAGCTAGAAAAGGAAGGTGTCATCCAGAAGAGCAATGTTCCCGACAATAGGAGAGCTAACATCTACTTCAATTTCACAAGTCCTTTACCGGGGACCTTTGTTATTTCGCTACATTATAAAGGTTGGTTATAACAAACTCAACTGCTTTTTTCTTTCCCAGCTAATCAGCATATAGGGCGCAACCGTGGTCTATTAGAACTTGACCTGAAGCTTGACGACCTGTTAGAGATGCAGAAGGACAACCAAGATGACTTGGATCTGGAATATGTGCAATTCAACGTCACAAAGGTACTGGCCTTGTTAAATAAGCGCTTTGCCAGGAAGAAAGGCTGGTGATCAGTCGACACCACGTCTTAGTGAATTTGCCTCTGGACTCATATGGTTTATTCACATTATCAACTTGCAGCACGTTTGTTTACAGGACCTGGCGCGGCGTTTATGGCTCATTACGACTTGATACCATTTTCTTTGCTATATCATAGTATTGTACCCATCCCAGGCGATATTTGCGACTTGTTATTGTAGCCACAGCTCTCTGGGCACCAGTTGCGAAAACTTAATACTAGTCAGCCATTTCAAATGACTACCTAAGCAAGGTCTATCTTGCCAATAGAGTTAGCTACGCCACTACGGGCAACGACTTGGGGCCGCAGTTTTAACTGTAAGGCCATATGCCGTACATGTCAACACTGTTAAGGGGCATGCCGCTCCTAGCATTTCTATTATATGTTACCGTCTGAGAACGGTCTATCCAATGCGAAATGGTTTCCTAGTTCATGGAGTTTCCAGAATAATAATTGTCAATCTCCCTTTAGGGGTTAGAGGGGACGGGCGCAAGGTCGTGTGGTTCTAATGTTGTCGTATTGTTGGAGGCAAGTTGGGGGGAGGTGTGGTAGGCGTCGTCAACTAGGTCGTCGAATGCTGCTGCTGCTGTTGTTGTTGTTGTTGTTGTTGTTGTTGTTGTTGTTGTTATCAAACAGGGGATGTAAAGCAAGCGAGGGATTATCCCTCGAATCCGAGTTGCTTGGCTGTTATTTCCTCGGCTGGTCCGGCGGCTATTGTCAATGCTATTTCTAAAGCGTCTATTTCCTCGAGCTTTCTAGCAGGGATCGTAGATCAATGTAGCATTTAGTTTTGGGGGCTTGGTATACATATATGAATGGAAGAGCCTGGAAGGTTAAATTTGAGTGGCATGAAAGGCTCGTGTGGAAAAATATAAGTTGGGGGTAACACTTCCAACGTATGATAAGCGACTCGCAGAGTGTCAACATACAGGGCCTACATTGCCTACATTGTTAACCTAGAACTGATGATACCTCCTCGGGTACTATATACTTTGTATCAACATCATCCATTCCTCCAATCTCTTGAATCTAGTATCATACTAGGCTCATTGCACAGGAACTAGCAGTCTGTCGATATCAGGTCCCCATCCATCGTTTACGCCTTCAATGACTATCTCATTTGTACTGCCCGACTTTAGGTCGACGTGTAGTGTGCTACTGGACACACTGCTACCTGTTGGTAGGAATGCCAGTTTCTGCGCAGCGGCGCCGTTCACTCGCACGTTTGCGTACCGCGCCGTGCTGTCTCCGTTCACGTAACGTATGCGCACGGTTGTGCGCGCATTCGCGTCGCTTCGTATTCCCTGGAACGTCACGGTTCCCTTGTCCGGGCCTCCCACATAGCCCGCCGCCGTCTGCCCAGAACAGTTGCTGCAGCTTACGTTGCGTGTGTTGCCGCCGTATGCAGCGGTCTCGCCTTCGTATGCTGTCTCCGACGGCTTGGCTTTCGACGCGGATGCCGATGTCGAGGATAGGTCTGGAACCCAGGACTCGGCGTTGGCCATGGTCACGTTGGTCCCGCTGATGGTTAGGGGTAGCCATACGTACGTCGATGCCATGAGGTTCGTGCTCACCCACCGGTCGCCGAGGTAGATGGCGGCGTTGTTGCCGACTGGTAACACGTAGTTGGTCTGCGAGGTGTACGTTTTGCTGCCGACGTCGGCGAACGTCGTCCACGCGCTCCACCCCGAGCTCAGAGATGTCGATGTGCTGTACACGTTATCATTAGCGGCCCAGCCGGTGAGCTTCGAGCCGAACATGTAGTAACGCCCATTCAGCTTAAGAACAGCCGGAGCTTCGATGCTGTCAGACCACAGGTACGTGCTACTCTCCACGGTGAGGTAGTCGTCGGATAACTTCATGATACGCAGGCCGTTCTGGCGGTCTTCGCTTAGCAAGTAACCGGCGCCGTCGTCGTCGACGAATAGACCCATGTCACGGCTCTGGTGACCCAGTGGCTGAAACGATTGGATGTACGTGTAATTGCCGCACACAGAGTCGCCAGTGGCCACGCCAACCTTGGCTTCCCCGTAGCTGGATGAATCGATGTGCATGTACAACACGTACTTGCCCGTCTTGGCATTGTAAACTACCTTAGGACGCTCTACGACCCTGCTCGGGCCTAAGTCGCCGCTGGAGGTACGCGAGAGGAGCGCACCGACATAGGTCCATTGCACCAAGTCTCGGGAAGAGTAGCAGTTGACGTTCTGGAAGGCACTTCCGTTCGTCTTGTCTTCGCCGATTAGGTAGTACGTAGAGTCGACCTTGATGACACCGGCGCCATGGGCTTGCAAGTGCTCACCGTTTGACTAGACGAGGATATATTAGCGGCTGGTTGTGTTTGGTGTGGAGCTGTTGTCGAGGTGGAGTTGAAGATGGGATTGAAAAGGGGCTAACAAGGGGTAAATAGGGGGGAATAGGGGAATAGGGGCTATGCTACGACGACTGATATTTTAGGATCGAAAGGGTCGCACCGTAGTCCAAGTAGCGCCGGGTACTACTTGTAAACTCGCCTCGGCGAGAGACGACAGAGTCGCAAGGAGTAAAGCTCGAAGGTAATGCATCTCGAGGTAAGATAGGCGGCTAGGTTAATCAGATGCAACTAGCCGAAGTGTGCATGCGGGATCGACATGCAATTCGAACGAGCGTGCAACCTGTCTAAGCACCAGCGAGCTGTCCTGTTCATATAATGGGCGAGAACCAGGGGTAAAGCTCTCACCCGCTGTGGAGAAGCAATATGGATATCCGGATTTCTGGGGTAAGATCTCCCGCGGCACTGAAAGAAATACGAGTCGAGGCCCGCGACGGAGACAAGCGCACCAAAGATAGCTTGTGCCCGCCTCTCGCACATACGTTTTATCTGGAGTCGGATCCATATCCGCAGGCAAAGCTTTTCTCCTTGAGGAATAAAGCCGATACTACGTTAAGGGCCTTCCTGTTATTAACATGCTCCTCTTGCTCCTCTTCGTGTTTATTGACGCGTAAATATTTATACGCTGGTGACCTGATTTTGATGTCTTTCCCCTATATAATTGCTACCGTGCCGGCTATAGGAGCGGTTAAAGTTGGGTTTCGGCCATGCAGATTCGGCCGGGTCCCTGTTGACCTTCTGTGGGATCGGATGTGACCCCCCATATGTCAGTTGATAGACGAATCCAATGCCAAGACGTACCAACTACATGACAAGTCACATTCTCCATGCAGGCAGGTCGTATTGGGTTAAAGGACATAGAATATTTTCGTACTATTTCAATTAACCAAGTCGGCTCTCGAGTATTCAGTGAACTTTAACCCTTCTACAACTCTGTTTGGTATTTCTTCATACGTATTACGATGATTTTTAATTTTCTACCAACATTATTACGTCCTATCTGTACAGCATTCATACCAGTCTATTGCAAAGATCATAAATCGCCTAACCTAGTGGGTATTAACCTACCTAAAGCGATACGAACATGTCGGAAAATTAAATTCCACCATCGGGAGTAACTTCATTCTGAGTTGCTTGCCACGAGGTGAAATCAAACAGTATGGAAGTTATCCCGCAGAGAACTCTAACCTCACTGCCACAGCCTACGTCTATACATACTGAACATGTTCTTTGTTTTAGATTTCTCATCTAGAATCCTGGCATTTCTTAAGTATGTAGACTACCTAGTTTTATAGATCTGGCACTTTAGAGTCTCCATTATGAAAACCGTCGTCCATAATAATTAACAATTCTATGAAAGCCCATATGGATCGGTAACCCGGTAATATCCATCTAGGTTAGTTAGTTAAATCCTATTTCTTCCTTTGAACCTTTGAAGTTTATAAAGTGCATTTTTTCACCATTTGCAAATCTAGGTAATTACTACAGTCTTTAATAACTACATCTTGTGTAGGATTTCCACCCAACTTACCAATATATCGTGCCCTGTCATAAGTTTAGTACTTTCGCAAACATCTATCCTATCTTTCAAGTAGTTTATTTTATCATAACTATCTCTACAACGAAAGGTTACCTAGTTGGCATTATATCTATACTCGCAATCGCTACTATACAGGCTTTTAATCATTAGGTGTCTAATCACTTAAGACTTAATTTTGGACTTAATACCTAACTCAGGCATATGACGATTCAATAAGGATCACATGTAAGAGCATTATAATAAGAGGGCCGTGCTAAGAGATCAGGCCTATGCATTTTGTAGTACAGTGACAGGAGGTTAAGAAAGAGCCAAGAGAGTTGAATATTGATTCAAAAACAATCAACCAGGCGTATGTAGATAGTAATGAGCGGCTCTAATAGCGGATTGGTTAAAATATTAGGGGAAATATAATTACTAGGACACATTTACTACCTACCGTTACCTATTCACCTATTTAGAATCATTGATTTATTGACGGTGACTTGAACCCTTAAACGATAAAATTGAATCTATTAACATTAACAATTGGATACATGATACACATGATCTGAATTGGTCTTGCATGACGTATGATGCAAGGCAATGACTTGGTCCTCAGTCTTCTATCAACACACTTGTGCACAACCCTAACCAATGTGACTAAAAATCTTAATCACTAAACACCAAGGCAAAGTAATCATCATGAATGTTAAAGAACAATATATATATCCATTTCAAATGCGCTATAGCGTCAAATACAGTAAAATATCGGTCGCTCGACCTCAACCCGCAAGAATATGGATGCGCCCGTGTTCGCTATCAGCTGCACCATATTCATCATCAGCCTGGTCGCAGTTGGGCTACGTTTCCATTCCAGGCGGTTGACGAACGGTGTTGGATGGGACGATGGGTTTATCCTCATTGCTGTTGTTCTAGAGATTGCATTATTTGCAGTCTCTGTCTACTGTATGTCAAGTTCTCAACTTGGCCGCGGCTCTGCTAACTTTTGTTAATTAGTATGGAATGGAGGATACTATCTTGTTTCTCCAGACCGAATTGACAGGAGTATTCTCTGTGTAGGTATCCTTATTCGAGAGTTATTGAAGTCGTTGTAAGCTATGCTAATACCTTTGTACTAGGTCCTCCTTGTTTTCGAATCCCTCTATTTGTCCTCTATGGGCTTCACAAAACTCAGCGCCATATATTTATACATGAGAATATTCATCCACAAATCGTTCCGAGTACTCTGCCTGGTCGTCGGCTCTATCATAGTACTATTGTATATATCAGTATATGTACAACTTTTCACCCTTTCGGAGGTCGCGGCAGACCTCTGGGGAAACCCAGTATTCGGTCACGTTTTGGATAATAAGAAGGTTGACATTGGGAATGCAGTTTTCAATGTGATTACGAATGCCATTGTCCTCATTCTACCCATACGGCCTATCTGGACGCTGAAGATGAGGGTTAGGTCTAAGATAAATTTAACAATACTCTTTGGCCTGGGACTCTGGTGAGTTAGCCGCCCCATAAATCAGATGTGATAAAATTAATTTTAATCCTAGCGTCACTGTGGTCTCCTGCATTCGAATAGCTGCTCTGCTACGTGCAGACAAGTATATAACGGCTACAGTCGTTTCCTACGGCAGTCGTGATATGCACCTTCGTGTTCTCGAACCTGAATTGGCCATCTTCTCGCTTTGCCTTCCGGTTCTACGCCCATTCTGGCTCAAAGTGCGACAGAGCTACGGCTATGTTACGGAGCAGTTTCGCAGCGGCTGCCAGTGTAGTAAACTGGCCCCGAGCAAGGCATATGACGAGGAAGGTCTATTAGATTGGGGGCCAATTTCCAACACTGTTACCAGAATCAGTGCCAGTACACCGACACTGCCAGTAGCTGATATAGGCCTGTACGATATACTTAAACAAAAGCCGAGGTCTATATTCTCTAGAAACCCAGTGCAATTACCGGAGCCTGCAGTTATTAAAGTAGAAAGAACTTAGCAGGTTTCCTACTTAGCAGCTGTGGATTCTCGTTGATGTTTGCTATTGGCGACGCTACTTGTTATGCTTTAATAGTAGTCAATAATATTTATATCTCGTCCACATTGAATATGGCGCTGTTGATGGTTGGCACCTGGGTATATTCGGTATCGAGTACTACTCGAGGAATGGAAAAGTTGGTTTGGTAAGGAGGGCCTGGTGAAAGCTCATTCCGATACATTGCTGATTTGTACCTTGAGCTTACTATCGTTGTAGCCGTCTTCATTATCCCCGGCTCTTAAGAAACCTACTACAGAGATACCGTCCTGAGAACAGGGTACCAACATAATGGGTTCTTAAGGTAGCGACCCCTAACAAAATTCGAAACGAGGTGTGAGAGGAATTCTCAAGTTAACAACAGTCAATATAAGCATGAATGTACGATATCAACTGATCTGGACGAAATTAGGTCTAGCAGTTTCGAGTGGATGATACAATGTATGAACTCCCATTCTGGGTTTACTCCAAGATAACGCTAGCTGACCAGGTAGCCAGGCGATCGAAGCTACATAAACAACCCACTCTACGTAGACTTGTTAATTTTATCCTTGTTAGACAACCATGCCATTTGACTCCTATCATTTGTGACCCAAGTCCCTGGGCCGGGTTTTAGCTTGTAAATTCGGGGACTTATCTATCGAATGTCTAGGTACTAACCCTGCTTGGCTCATTCATCAGGGCATAATATCGGGATAATCAGAAAGCATGCGTTTTTTTTTGGGACAGAGGCTTGTCAGTAGAACAGGAGGCTGGGTGTTGCCTTCATCGTCGGGATTTCCCGAAATCTAACTAGATTGCAGATGAACTCCACGATCCAAGTCCCGGGTACGAAACCGATAATGCTGGATACAGCATCATTACCGTGTCATTTTACGTTAAATTGCGTGAGCCTAGTAGTCAATATACGACACCTACGTCGGACTAATCCCACAACTGACCGAATCGAGAAAACTAAAAGGTATTTTGATTAGTGATATCTGGGTTGATATCTGGGTCGATCCGCGCGGTAATGTGTGAGATACGAGTTTCGATATGACATGAGACACATCGAAATTTACAACAGAGCTTTGTTTAAGATGCAGTTTGCCACTTTAGTAAACGCTCAAGTATGTGTGTATTTTATAAACCTCGGCCCTTGTTTTATACTATGTAATATTTAAATATCACGTGGGAATTCAATGAACCCCTGATGCAAGGATTATCCCGATATGGTCTCACCCTAGAGTAAATCACTACGTACATAGCATGGAATGAAACCTGATCTGTCTGAAGACCGTGCGTTGCTAGTCAGTGGGTTTATCTGAAAGCGTATCGTCTTCCTGGGTCGCTAATCTAAGAATGGACTTTCTCCTCATCCATCAACGAAACCGGCCAATGAAAGCGACGATGCCGGCACATTTATGACGCTAAGCTTCTTTTTTTCTTCCTCCCAGTATGCCGGACTTCGAACATCATTAATGCGATTCGATGGATCCAGGTATTCCGAGAGCCCACTACATATGCTAGGCGAGGAAGTCTGGAGAACTTACCATGTAACGGCCTCGGCGTTGAGCCGGTGTTCGCAGAACAAGCTGAGCGTAGAAGAAAAATCAGGTGATGACAGTGGTTCTGGAATCTTGATAAACGCGGCCGAGCGGGACTACGTTTATTTCCTCGCTACGCCGCAAATCTCCTATCACATCCCCATTGACTGCGGCATAATCTGGCACAACAGGGACATTGAATTCTTTCGTAATATACCTTAACACGGAATTTCGCGATTCTAATACGATTTATCCTATGCATCCTATGGGCACGGTGTCTAAGTGAGAATTAGGCAACGGTCCGGCAGTTCCAAGACCATCATACAGTCAGAAGGCCACGCTAGCTACGATGCGCAGGGTCATATCTTCGGCAACTACCAGCAGTAGTTGGCGGAGTAGAGACACTACATTGCCTATAGGTGGTAGGACGATGTCTACCAGTAGCTGGACTACGGCAAGCTTATCGGATGGCGGAAGCAATGAGGGTCTGTTCTTTACCTCGCTTAACTCTCTTGCGCCCATTACGATCGTGATGCTACACGTCTTGTTGACCTCTCATGTTGAATGGCAACATTGCTGGCCCAAGCTATCCGAATACCATCTTCTCATACCCGATTTACCGCAGCACTCGCGCTCACGCCATATTAAACCTTTCTCGTTTGTCGTAGCTGCTGATCTCGTGGCCGAAATAATCCGGGAACATGCTCACGACGGACGGGCACATCTCGTTGGATTATCAACGGGTGGATTTATAGCAATGGAAATTATAAAACGGCATCCAGATGTTGTTCTGAGCGCCTTCTTATCGGGCGCTACTCCAGTCAACGACTTGTGGAAGAGCATAAACTCCCAGCCGAAGCTTGCTTATATAGGGCTATCGGTTCTACTACATAGCCCGAAAAGATGGCTGCTCAAAGCAACAGGATGGGCTCCAGAGTTTCAAAATGAAAACCTTGTGAAAGAAATCAAGCGGAATAACACATCAGAATTGTTCGAAGCAGGGTCTCGAGACACTGCTAATTGGAGCAGAGATGACATGGTAGAAGTTGGAAAGAAGGATAAGAGAGTCGCCCTAGTCGCTGGAGGCAAGCAGGATAATGTTTTGGGTATGAGAGAAATGGGAAAGTTGTTAGAGTCATTAGGCACGAATGATGGTAGGGGATCACGCGCGTTTGTAGTAAAGAATGCTATTCACGCGTGGAATTTACAGGATCCTCTATTGTTCGCTAAAGGGATACGAGCATGGGTTGAAAATGCCCCATTACCACCAGCGTTTGAGCCACTCGAGCTACAAGCCACCACGATAGAAGACAACTCAATGTCGAAAGAATCATTTCCATTACCGATATAGAATTTAGTTGAGTTCTCAACATCAACTCAAGTATGGACTCGGCTGTAGTTTGGTATTGGTTGATATCACCCGACCACACTTCAACAGCAAATCAAGGCACAGCTTGGCACCCCTAGATAGGCAACAGTGTCGAAAAGACAGTCGATATACGATACGTTACGACGCAGTATATTTTGGTTGAAGTAGTTGACCATCGTCAAACACTTGCTCAACTCCCGCGGTAGTCGACTTACCCACGCACCCGTGTATCTGCCTGGTAGGTAGTCAGAGTTTCTGTCCATCAAGCCTAGGTAGTTAAATCTTTATAGCAATTTTCATATCATAGATACCCTATTTACAGAAGCCCAGCATATCATCGACATGACACTCGGATAGAAAATAAACCGATGATATTGATCGTACCGACCGAGCCCTTGAGGAATGGGAAATACCTCATAGTTCTTCCCCTCCCCTAACGTGATTAGAAAAGAAAAGCGATCATAACAAAGCGTTTTAGCCTGAACTTCCCAGTACCTCTCTTTCATGAACCGTAGCTTATCCATAAAATGCTGCTTAAACATTATTCGCATCCGAGATGCAGTGGTAGCTTGAGACTCCCCTCTGTATGTTGGCCGCTCCACCTCATTATCGCAAAGATATATATCTACGATATCGTGGTAGGAACCTCCGAATTTCCATTCATGAGAAGTGGTGGATAAAGGATCGATTTGTGTCCAATTTAATAATCTAAGAACGTACGCCAATGCCGTAGCTTCGGCTAGTTATGAGTTGTAACTAAGGATAAAGGTATACGCTATGAATTTAGAGCCAGCCATTCCTTAGTCTATCAAGTCTAATTTTGGGAACTCAAGTGGTATCAAATTTATACGCTACTAAACATGGTAAATTAACCTTAATATTAATATAAATACAACTACAGATATACTTCCTTAACTCCTGAGATTATCACGCGTCAACCATATGTCATAGAACTTATTAGTCCATATTCAATCGCAATGTCATCTTTGAGGGGTAACTCTACAAGCAACAACGCTGGGCCGGCCGGCACAAACGCACCCACCCAACCCAGCAAAGAAAATACGACAAGCCAACGAACCCAGTCAACTGGTGTTTTATAGCCCATCTACCGCTGGAAACTTCGTTGATAGCAGTCAGGGTCCGGATACTATGTATGGAAAGGTATTAGATCTAGTTCAGTATACTCTAATACATAGTAAATATTCTGATCTAACTGCTCCTAATCATAGGCTCTAGGCAAGCGTTGCCCAAAATGCCGGAAGGACGGTTTCGAAGTATGGGTTTTCTCTGGGCGTGACTGTCCATACTGCGGAGTTTACGTTCAATAGATTCCATTGCAGGGTAGATAGGGGGTCAAGTATCCTCCTGGTAGTTTCTGAGCTATAGGACAGAAGTGAGCTTTACAAGGTGATACCTACGTGTACGTTAACCCAAGTCATATAATATTCGATGTTCTGTGTCATCTACCTTAGCAGTTGGTACGTAGCATCCTGAAATCATACCCATATCGTCTTCTCCTACTTTGTAGTACATATATGACTTAAGAGAAGGGCTTGCCAATCTACTAACGCATGATTCTGCACTGCCATTTGCTATGAAGGGGCCTAGCGTGAGCATGACTTCAAATGCGCCGTATGGACACCGCGAATCCTATATCGAGGTGGACAAACGGCGGAGCTTGCTAACTAGTTGAATTCATGACTCTATGTATTGGGTATATTTTATGAGAAGCTTAGAATTTTATATCCTGTTAACCGGGATGGTAATAATTATTGTGTTGCTAGGCAGTAGGGGATAGTTAGTCTATGTTGCACCCTGGGTACCTCACCCATAATATAATATTATCGGGATACATACATAGTGCAATGTGCAAGTATAATGCCTTTCGATTACAGGGCCTTATCCAGTCCTTGGGCGTGTCGAAGTTTCTCCTGTTCCACTTGTGCCGCTTCGAGAGCAGCGAAATCTACATCCTTGTTTTGACTTCCCTGAAACAAGCTGTCAGGGAGTGCATTCAGGGCTTCTTCTTCGCGATCCAAGCTCGCGAAGTTGTACCAGAACCCAACACCGCCGAGGGCTGAGATGATAGCAATCGTCATGTATAGCCATACGAGGTTAGGGTCAGCAGCAAGGGGAACAAAGGCCTGGCCAATCGCAGATGCGAAAGCCTGAGAGAACCAAAAGATACCAGTAACGAAACCTCGCATATTCTTCGGCGCCTTCGTGAAAGCATACTCGAGACCGGTAATCGACGCGCAGATCTCAGCCAGCGCCAAAATGACATATGCAGGTGTCTGGATCCAGACTGACAGCGGGGGTTTATATTCAGACTCTGGAGCATCAGCTGGACGCCCGAGATGCGCCCTGCAGTCATCGACATACCCGTAGCCGTCTCGGCTTCGGCATGGGCTTTGCATATATATATAGTGTTGGATAATAGCGGCAACCGCCATCGCTAAAGTTCCTAGGGCAAACCCAGTCGTGATTTTCTTGATAGGGGTGAAATTAATACCAGCACGTCTCATAGCGGGGTAAATCAACTTGTCGCAGATAGGGATGAAGATCAATAGGGCGAAAGGATCGAGGTTGAAAACCACGTCGTTCGGCACACCTCCAAGATGCATCGTTGCAGCTTGGGAAACGAGGTTATTGTTCAATTGGTTATAAGAAAGCCAGTAGATCGGGTACCAAACGAAAACGCTGCAAGCTTTGAAACCACGGCGTACCTCATCGACCCAATGGTCATCAAATGTCATCCAAGCCGGGCGCTCAGACTCAGGTATCTTGCTCGGCTTAACCCTCTCGAAGAAACCAGGCTCACGGATGTGTTTGATAGTGGTAATAGGATTCAAAGACCAACGTCCCTTCATCGATAAACCAACCAATGCAATTGATTTACTAAGAACCGAGCCTGTTGGTGGATGACGGACGTACTTGGCTTTGAAAGCAACTAAGACGATGGGACAGAGAATGAATAGGGCCGTAGGTAAAACAAAGGAGAGCCAGAAACCGACATATTTCTCAGCATACACCATCGCAATAGAGCCAATCAATGATCCAACATTGATGAAAAAGTAGTAGCGCATATAGATAATAGAAATTGTTAAGACGGGATCGACCACGACGCGTTCACCGCTTTTTAAAGTCTTGACAATAGCTCTCGGTTGTGTGCTTTCATACTGCTCCGCGATCATAGGAGAGATGTTAGCTTTGAAAAGACCAACACCAATGCCGAAGAAGATCAAGCCGACAGAGAAACAACCGAGCGCGCCTCTCGGGTTGGCGATCACTGGCGGCAGCGCTGAAACGATGAGAATAATATGACCAAACATGGCTACCACGACAGCCACATGGATTGTCTTATATTTGCCCCAATATGTATCGGCCAGCCAACCACCTGTAGCACAAGAGTTTAACTTCAGTTATAAATATATTCGATGCTATAATGTCACTGACCAAACAAAGGCATCAGATAAGACCAGAAAGAATTAAACAGCACTAAACCGGTCGAAGCTTGCTGACCCTGACCGAGAGCACCAGCTTGTAGGTCCGTGCCGCCAGCTCCGGTGGTAGAGCCGGGGGGAAGAGGCTGCGAAATGAAGTTGACAACTATATATTCAATAATTAGTTAAATCCGGCAAAAGAAACTTGGAAATGCAACTATAGTAGACGTACAGACAGCAGTGGTTCCATAGTAAGCAAACCGTTCGCAAAGTTCGATGAAAGCGATAGTGTAGATAATCCAATTAATAGGACCTTTAACGCGTCGTAAAGTGTCAAGTTCTTCCTTTGTAGGGTATTCCTCGCCGTTTGGTCCACGGATACGATCATCTATATCTGAACCCGGGCCCGAGCCGATAGCTTTGAGATCCGACACATGCGGGTCTTTGTCCTCGGCAATGGGAGGGCTTTTGTGGGCGGCCACGACGCTATCGCTGGTCGCGTCGTTCGCCATAGTGAGAATACGAATACTACGTAAGTTTTTACTACTCGACGACGTTCTCCTCAAACCCGAAACCACCAAATTGGTAGAATATTGCTCCAAACAGCGGAGGCGATGAGCCAATCTCCAGCAAGAAATATTACTTGAAAGGAAGGATTGGGGGAAGCTATGTGTTATATGTGGCGCGAAACAGCGGAAGAAAGTAAAATGATAAAAAGTTCAGCTCTAATACGTATGAATCCTAGGTACACCCTTTGTCATTTTGCCCCTCAGCTTCCCTATCGGTGTCACGACGTTACCTACCCAGATCAGACCGATCAGACCGTTCAGCATCCGGTCGCGTCGTCGAATGATATAGCAGTAAAAATGCTACACCAGATCCTTAACCAGGCTGTCGTATGGTGATCTTGCCCTGATAGGTGACTCGCCTGTCGGAATCATAAGCCGCCAAGCACAAATAACCCAGTCACACCACTATGCCGCTTTGCGCCATAGCACTTATCATTGGTCTATTTGATATTATCATGCTGACATAGCCCATAACCAAGCGGCCGTTTATATACTGCGAACCAACGAGGAAGCTAAACGTTTACCAAGTAAGGTCTAGAATCGACATCTTGGCGGCTTGGGGAATGCTAACCTCTTCCAAATATATCAAAAAGACTACGGCAGTAAGCTAAAGGTACCCCAGCTGAGAGTTCAGCACCAAGTTCGCATCGAGAGGTAAGCTTCGTATAGTGATGCGGGGTATAAGACAGAATATATATAATACTGCCTTGTCTTCTCGGTAAAGAAATGAGGAAATTTATCCTAGAAAGATGTGAGCAGATACGGAATATTACCTAGTAAGGTTATCACCAGAGGGCTCGTGTTCCCAAGCCGTTTGATGGCACTCCTCTGCTTGGCGTAAGATTTCAGATCATTGACTCATATGATGACCGACCTGACCTAGGCCCCATGATGAGTCCAAGGCGCTGGGCAAGCCCACACTTCTTCCCTCTATAGACTTTTGCTGAAATGAATCTCGTGCTTTATTATATACCCGCCATCATTGACCTAGCCCATACCTAGGTACCTATGTCCAGAACTAAATCAACCCGCGTTTTCGATGACAGGGCACGGTATTAAGCCCTTGGGACGATGTAATAAGGTGCTAAGTTAAGGTACTAAGTTAAGGTACTAAGTTAAGGTACTAATTCGACAGCACCTAACTAATTCCTATGTAGAAACTTTAAGCTTTAACTAAGTGACGAATTAAGTGACGGCAAGCTATCGATAGCTTACATAGACTAAATGGAATGGTCCCGCCATTAAGCGGAGCTGTCATGGTCACATGGTATGTAGAAGTATAAATACCTCTTGTATCATATGTAGTACCCCACACTAGAAAGTACCTAACCTAATCCAATACAACAATCAACAATGTAACAGGAGCGCGGGTAAATTCAAGCTGCCGCGTAGGTACCGTCCGTCCCTTTCCGCTCAGAAACCCCGACAATGTGGATCTCCTATCAACTTATTAACCAAATAATTATAACTAGAATTCAACCTTGAGGGCCTTTGTTTATGCCTTTCTAGCGCATCAAGAAATACCCTCCAGGAAATTATGTGTTATTATTATATATAAATATCCAGTCAGACCACCGAACTTAAGGCCACAATCTCATCCTTGTCAATGCTAAGTTCCCCCGTGTAAACCCAGTCATTACTGGATGTCAAATGCCCCCTTAAGGTCCACGAGACAGATTTATATAGCTCGTCGAAACCAACCCGGTCAAAATCGGGCTCGATGAGCAAATGCCACGAAGTAAGAGTTCTCGTCGTAGGAGCAACTCTTAGCTCAGCTTTGATCTCGGGATGCAAGTCAGAATGAGTAGGTTCGATAAATAGGAGAATGGTGGTATAACTCGGATGGCAAAGACGAAATAGCCTCTGACAGTTGACTTCATCTTTGAAAACAAGACTGTCCTCAGCCCGGTTTGTAATGGAGGGGTATGTAATAGACGGAGTGGGAAAGAAATCGGCAAGGTAATAGCCGAGATCAATGAAAGGTGCCAGCTCTATCGCTACATTAAAGGCGAGTCCGGATGGTGGTTGCCACCTCTTTAAAGGAAGGTAAACGGGTGTTCTGGAACAATCTGATTTAAGAGGTACGAGGAATGGGGCATTGCTATACGCTCTGGTTGCAAGTACTACACCAGTAGGTAGCTCGTGTAGCTCCAGGGGCAGGCCTACAACCTGAGAAGGATCTCGTCCAACAGGGCCGCAATCCAGAAAGGCGAGACCCATGTTTTTATAATTTTCAAACTTGGTAATTCGTAAATCGATATATATGCCAAGATTTGTTTGTGAATAGTGTTTCCCGCCAATGATACTTGTGATTTCAGGATCCCACGCACGGAATGCCGCAGGTGAGTTAGCGAAACAGGTCGGAAATGGCAAGGCTGGATACGATATCCGAGGCATTGGGCAGTTAAGACCCCATGCGAGGATTGTATGATCGTACGTAGTTCGAACCAACTCTTCTTGGAGCCGAATAAACGCCTTGTCACCTTCGCCATAGAGAAGAGGCATATTGATATCAAGTAACCCTAATAGGCAGTACGCCATATCTTCCTTCCTTGAAGTCACGCGCGCCGAGGCCCACGAAATTCGTTGTGCTATTGTTGCTTCGTGTACACTCTGCCCTCTCCTCAGGAATTGTATTGGGATATTAGTTACTTCCGCAATCGTTCCGGCGAGTGTATATTTGTCCCCTATGGTATTCCACGACTTATCACAAAATTGCATAACTCGCGGCGCTAGAAGCTCCTGCAACGTCCAACCTCTCGTATGCCAGCGACTATATCTAAAAGCCAAGTTCTCATCGTCCAAAGAGCCAGAGTACTCCACATCTGAAAGGTAGGCAAAACACATTGATGAACGTCGATACCAACGGAACATAGAGTTGATAGCTTAGTGGCTTGGGTGTTAGTCTCTACATTATCGATGTTTAGGGTAAAGCAGAAACATACCCTCAGAGAGCTCGGCGCTACTTGATTTATCAATGCAGCATGTATCTATCCATACCCAGCTGATTAAATGACCCCAATCGAGACTCACTTTGGCACAAAACCCTCGGATTTTCGTGAACCCGGATCCTTCCTCCAGATAGGACCCGTCCCGGAAGTCCTGATACGAAACTTCATCATCGCCCCATGTATGAGAGAGGATCGCATATGAGGGAATATCACTGTCAAAGAACTCCTTCATCTGCATATTCTTGCAATTCAGAAGCCTCATAGTAATGTATTTTCCCAGTTAGTTAGTAGTAAGAGAAAATAAGGTTGTATAGAAGTTGATTGGTATGGATGGAGCTGACTCAAATGAATATTGTGATATCGTAATATTTTGTATTTTCATATTCTTTTAGGAGGTAAACAACATTTAAACTTGACAAATTGATGATTGATGAGAAACTAATAAGAGGTAGGTAGTTTAATGTTCCACAGCCGGCCACAGCCCCCAGGATTCAGCTAACAAGGGGCACGTATGTAGGTACCTAAAGTACTTGGGTACATTTTAACAGGTAATGCTGCAAAATAAGGTACACACTAAGCAATCTTTTTTATCCAAGAAAATTGGACTTTAAATATAAATATACTTCGTACTATTCAACAACAACTTTATAGACGACTCTTCTCGGGACACCACATGTCATTAAGTAGACGCCTAGCATTGACTCTATCAGGTTGCGCCTCATCAAGAGACGTAACCCCAATGAGCCTCATTGCGGTCGTTAACTCATCGGAAAGAACTGCACGGAAATTATAGTTATTAGTAAATAACATCTTGTGATTTTGAAAGAAGAAGAAGAAGAGATTATGAGGAGAGACATACTGTCAATGCATCTTTCTACCCCTTTCGAACCATAGGCCGCTAGTGCGTAAAAAAAGGGGCGGCCCACGCCCACCGCTGTGGCGCCTAAGCATATAGCCTTGAGCACATCAGCACCGTCGCGCAGGCCACCGTCGACGAAGATGTCGAGTTTCCCTAACACCTCCGGGCAATACGTCCGAATCTCGAGCAGTGTCGTCAACGCGTCGGGCGCCGTGTGCGCCTGTCTGCCGCCATGATTGCTGAGCAGGATGCCCTCGCACCCGTGCTCCAGCGCCAACTTCGCGTCTTCGGCACACTGTACGCCCTTGAGCACGAGGGGTCCGCCCCATTCTTTCTTGATCCATGAGAGGTCTGTCCACGACAGTGACGGCTGGAAATGCCCCCTCGGCGGGTAGAACCCGGTGTTCTTTCCGACCCCAGCCATTTCCGCAGCATCTTCGAGCCCGGCTTCAAGCGCCTCTGCTGCCTGAACTCGTCGGTCCGACGTGCGCTTCCCCAGCATTGCCGTGTCGACAGTCACCCAGATGCTCTTAAAACCGGCGGCTTTAGCTCGCCTGATGCGAGCCAACGTGACAGCGTGGTCCGAGTGCACGTAGAGTTGGAAATGAAGCTGCGAGGGAGGAAAATCGATCTTCTGGTTCGTCCTTTCAGCTTGGCTGGAAAGCTTCTGCTGCTCGTCGCTTAGCGCCGCGACTATTTCCTCCATGGGCAGCGAAGACGAGCTGCTGATCATACCGTGGACCCCTCGGCGTGCTAGACCACGTACGAACTCGGCTTCGGAATTTGGGTGGCCTCGGCCGAGCATGCCCATCGCTGATACGTAGAAGGGGAAGGGTGTGATGTGACCGAAGATGGCCGATCGTGCAGACACGTGCTGGACATCACGGAGTATCCGGGGGCGGAAACTGACACGTGACCAGGAAGACAAGTTGCCTTGCAGTGAAAGGCCGGAGTTGGCAGAGCTCGAGATGTATGAGAACGGATTTTTAGGCAGCACCGTCTTTGCCGCTGCCTCGAAGTCTAACGCTGTCACGCAGTGTGCGATATGCGGCGGTCCCTTGACAACAGGAGACGACGATGGACCTGGTGGCGGGGATGGAGATGGGGACGGGGGTAAGATCGAAGTTGTTATTGTCTTGCTTGATGATGATGTCGTCTTGAGTGATGCTAGAGCTGCAGGGTCTATCTCACCCAGGTAGCTCCCCTTTGGCAAGTATTCTAATATGTCCGGGGAATGAATTGCTCGGAATTCGACTGTAGCATCCTACACATTTTGTTATTCCAATTAAACTTTAATATCTTACGATCCCAAAAGTACTGGTATGGCGGGCCTAATTATACGATTATACATACCGTTCCTCCATTCTTTACCAATATAGCCTGCCCTCCTGGGTGCTGTCCCAAATACGGCGTCACATCGTAAACCTTACCGCTTATCACGATCCAACAAGAAGCTGGTGTATTGTGTTTTGCTAATTCGGCGGCGTCTAACAACATGGCTTGCGTAAATATCGTGTATTTTCTCCGGGCAGCTTAACAGTTTCCTATATTCTTATTGTCTAATGTGCTTCTTCGGTTAAGGTGATATTTACACCGCAGATACCCCCCTTCTCGGCTCTGCTCGGATCGCGATCGTCCTCAACTCACTTACGCGAGGAGACGTGCGTATTGTCAATTCCGATATATCCCCAACCCCGCAATATAACCCCTGTTCTTATACTATTTTGAGTAGAAGTTGGCTTATCCACTCTGACAACATGAGTTTAACTGAAGTTTGATTGGTCCGCCGCCAGCTAACACGAGTACCACCAAGATACGGATATGTATGTAGGCTGGATTTCCACCAATATTATTAGACAACTGCAAAAAGAAGTCTTTAAGAAAGACTTATAATCATCACGTGGGGAACATAAAAGGTACATAATAAGAAAATCAGTTAACAGGTAGGTACACTACTTAATTACCGAAGAAGAAAGCTCTCGTTGAAAGCTCTCTTCTACCGCATTGTCATTAATGCCCATCACTTCAACAAATGTGGAGTTCGCGCAATGAATTAGTCTCCAAGAACTCACCAATAGGCAGTTGAACAACGCATTTGTTGACTTGTGGCAGATTCTTTACTAAGGAATTCCTTTGCTTCCAGCCTCCTTACGTGCATAACAAGACCTCGCGTATCAAAGGAGCATGGTTACTACAGGAGGAAAATAAAGGAATATATACCTATTGCGTAATCTTGTCCTATAAGAGCTGCATTAGTAAATTTATGGCAACAGGTATATGTCATATGGCGATCAAAGAGATGATCAGTAGATCACGTCTTTTAGTGGGATCATTTTACATTACAGATGCGAACGTACCAATTGATCGAGAAAGGTGTTTCGATGGTTGGCTAAAAGGCCTTTGATTAGAGAACTACCAATAGTTGGACTCACCCTTCCCGGATTGGAGAGAATGAATAAAACAGGAACTCTAGGAAAGGAGATGGAAAGATGGCAAGTCAGTCCATCGTGGTAAGTGTCTTATATGTACTTGATAACCTCTACCTCTTAATACTAATAATAAACACATTTCTAATCTAATTCATTTCCTAGACGGAACTAAACAGTTTACCGAATTGAGTGGTGAAAAGTCAAATTCTTATAGGCAGAGAACGAAATAAAGATGACTTTAATTGAATTCCTCTACAAGTACCTGGTTAACTGTAAAGTCGAGAGGGATGAACCATTCGTATTTGTATTATGTATGGAACAGGAAGTCAAGTGTCTATAAGCCATGCTCGGTCATTCACCATCAAATGACTCATACTCCTACCATAAGCCAATTAACATTCATACCAAGGCTTCTCATAACTTCGTACGGCACACCAAAATTGCATGCAGAAAAGGCCTACTGATAGGCTGCTGAAATCATATCCGACCGAAGACAAATGGTGCTTAGTGGGCCATCACCTCTTGAGGCTTGGATGAATCACCAGCTGGTTTTTCGTCAACCTCCATGGCATCGTCACCAGCTTCGACAACCTCACCCTCAACTTCTTCCTCGAGGTCATCCTCACTTTCATTCTCGAGATCGACGCTGCCCTCCTCGGAAATTTCGTCCTCCTCAACAGGCTCCCCATTCTCCTCGACGCCTTCCATTTCAGCGTCTCCATCAGCAGCAGCTGCTGCAGCACTAGCCTCACCACCATTCTCGGCGGCTACTTCAGCGCCTTCTTCTTCAACATCCTCATCGAGCTCCTCAGCTCCGTATTCTTCCTCGTCGGGCTGGAGATCCGCTTCGGGCTGTTCAGGGGGGAACTCGGGGGGAGCAGATGCCTCAGAGTCCCTATCATACAGATTAGCATAAGCTCAGCAATTAGGGGAGCTACGCATCAAAAGATTAGAAGATTATAAACATACCACTTAATAGCAAAACGCGTGACTCTTGGCTTGTCGGCTAGCACATTGCGGCGGATCTTCTCGACGATGGGTTTGGCAGGGGGGTCAGCATTCAGCTCATCGGACTCATATTCGTTGTTCACGTAGTATCCAACACGAACAAACTCGCGGCCGTCGTATGAGCAAGTTAGGAGGACCACAGTCACTCCGAGAATGTCTGCATCGGGGATGCGAGTAGTCTTGGGGGAGTCGGCCTCGAAGATGAACTTATTGACACCAACAGGGATGGGACCAACAAGGAGGGAGTCGAGTTCTTGATCGTACTGGTCGCTGTCGGTCGAAATTAGAGGGCAATTATCGAAGAGCATGGTATGGTAACTTACGAAGTTGCAGAGCCAACGTAAGTTAGCTTCCACTCCAAATCTAGGCTGGTCAGCTAAGTTCAATGCTCAATTGACATATCGGAGCATCCTCATAGAAATATATACCCTTTTCGAGCTGTTCGAGACATTCAAAGGTAATCTCGAACACGTAGTTGTCAGTGAATTTAGCGGGGTTGTTCAAAATGTTGACACCGAGTAAAGATACGACAGACATCTTGGGAGATTGTAGCGGTGTATAATCTTGTGAGATGTGTGACCAGACCGAATAACAAAAAAAGATGGATGATTAAGGATGTTAAAAAGGTGGATTGTCGAAAAGAAGCAGCTGGGAGAGAAGGAAAGAAGTAGAGAAGTTGTGGTCTCTCTGGATGGGAGGTTGGCGGTGGGCGCTTCCTTAGTGTTTATTTGCGATCTGGAAACTACCTACCTAACCAGTTGCCAGCTAACCTAAGGGTCAAGCAGGGGTCCCTTTTTAAACAGGGCAACGCGCTTTTTTTTTTTTTTTCTCAGAAAGCGCGTTCAGTGCTTGCATCAGGTATCAATAGGTAGGTACATGACCTAAGTATGTGTACAATACATATGGACACAAGGCAAGCCGCAAGTCACAACCACACTAAATGTCCGTGCGCTGAACTTAATTTGACGGCACCTACGAAGTATGTACATATGTACCTAATGTTAGGTACCTACTACCTTAGTAGGTAATATGCACACAACTAAACTAACTGTTTTAAGAAAAACGAGATTGTTAACAGAAACAAAGGGCTACTAATCTATTAATAAAAGCATTTATATGGTATTAAAAACACAATTCCACTACATATAACTACTTAGATTCATATGTGCATATATGATAATGTATTAATATCAATTTCGTACTGACAGGTTGTATGCTCATACTTTGTACACGTGGGGTATAATACGTATTTTTAGGTACATCTTTCAGATACTAAAGTACCTAAGCGATAGAGAAGTACGGATCCGTACGTACCAGGCACTGGACCTATTTGAGCCGCGCTAATACATCTTTAGTAAGGCTGGGATAAGAGAGATCTTTGCTTGCCTCGATAGCGCTATTGTTTTGTCAAGTGCGAGCTCTAAATCGTTGAAACCTACAACATTTTTTCAATTGTCGGCCGTCTTCCCATTTGCGCAGCACACCTACCACTCTTTATTGATGCAGGTTCACGATATTTGAAGACCGATATAGGCTAAAGAGCCGTATTCAATACGTCTTCCTGCAATTGCCTTCCATTTAATATATCAAACATCAAACATCTGAGCACTCTTAGCCGATTTGCCTCTAAACAGATTGAGGGTATACAGTCGAGTGTTGGTTTCCAGGGTACTAACGGCGCTCTAGCTACTCGTACTGGCCTTAGGAACTGTCACAGGAACTGTCACGGGAACTGTCGGGTTTTGCGCCACGAGAAGGCCTGAGAAAGCCTCGATATTTCCTATAGACAGACTGTATGATATAATCGCAAAGTAGGGCCATCCAACGTCAACATCGCGACCGAACTCACATACCCGACACCTCGGTTCCTTTTACATTATCGACTGCCCTAACATCAGTACGGGTCCTTACTAACTTCGTTCCTCTTGTGCATAATGGCTTCGGAAGATTCTGGAGACGCGTCCGCACAACAGGGCGGTACTCCTACGTGGAGTGCGGAAGGTTGGAATGGTGCGACGGACAATATGAGCTCATATACTGAGAATAGCAATCAACATGCGAATGTTAATATTGATCACGCTCCATCTGCTGATGCATCTGATGATGAGGATGGTGGAGAATATGATCCAGAGTCTGTTACCATCACTACAGTACCCGAGCCTATCGTGGAACGCCCTGCGTCCGATTCCCCTCGTCCGTCTAAGAAGCCTAAGACAGCAGGCGGCTTTGTTGTCGACGACTCTTCTGATGAAGAGAATGATGTCCCAGCCCCAATCTCAGCTCCAGCTCCAGCTCCAGTCCCAGTCCCAGCCCCAGCTCCATCATATTCACCAAGTACTCTAAAGTCCCTTCCCGCAGAAGCTTCGGCTCAACCTTTCAGTCATCCACCCCTTCAACAGATTACTACGCCCCAGGAGATGATTACTGGCACCCTTGCTCAAGCGAGCGATGATCCTGTTTCTACAGTGGCCACGTCCAATGTAGCAACTGCTAATGCAGCGCGCTTGAGGCTTCCTACTGATATTGTTGGCATACTTGAGGATCGTATCAAAGAGGATCCTCGCGGCGATCTTGAGGCCTGGTTAGCTCTAATCGATGAGCAGAAACGACGTCACAAAATTGAAGATACACGAGCCGTTTATGAGCGCTTTCTAAAGGTGTTCCCCCACGCTGTAAGTATCTAGAATAAAATGCCGTTGCTTGCAGTGCTAATATACAATATAGGCAGAGATTTGGGTTCAATACATTGACATGGAGCTAAGCCTCGATAACTCCACGGCAGCTGAGCAGATATTCTTGCGCACACTAGAGGGAATACCCAATGTCCAATTATGGACAACCTATCTTAACTATATACGTCGCAGAAATGACTTGAACGACCCCACGGGTCGTGCTCGTCAGACCATAAGCCAGTCTTATGAGTTTGTTCTGGGTGCTATTGGGCAGGATCGAGACGCAGGTGGTATATGGCAGGACTACATACAGTTTATCAAGAGCGGGCCTGGTCAGGTCGGTGGTGCTGGTTGGCAAGATCAGCAGAAGATGGACGTTCTCCGTAAAGCTTACCAGCGTGCCGTCGCTATTCCTATGGCAAATGTGAACTCGCTGTGGAAAGAGTACGACCATTTTGAAATGGGATTGAATAAGATGACGGTAAATTGCGGCTCGATCTAAGTTGGGATCATTGCTAATAATATCCAGGGACGAAAGTTCATCCAGGAACGGTCACCTTCGTATATGAGCGCGAGAAGCGCTAATACGCATTTGGAAAACATTACACGTGGGCTTCAAAGGACAACTCTCCCCCGTCTTCCCCCCGCACCCGGTTTTGAAGGCGACCAGGAATATCTTGAGCAGGTTCGACTCTGGAAAACATGGATCGCCTGGGAGAAAGACGATCCGCTTTCCCTAAGTTCTGATGAGCCAGACACCTATCGGCAACGGGTTCTCTGTGTCTACAAGCAAGCATTAATGGCTTTGCGCTTCTGGCCAGAATTGTGGGTTGACGCAGCTGACTGGTGTTTCGACAACGGCATTATTGGCAAAGGCGAACAAGATACGGGGCTACAATTCCTCATTGACGGCCTTGAAGCAAATCCCGAGAGCTCTTTAATAGCCCTCAAGCATGCCGACCGTATCGAATCTACTCAAGCGACGCCTGAGGACGATGCAGGCAAAGCGGCTCTTGTGCTAGCTGTTAGACAACCCTGCGATCGAGTTCTCGACACCCTTTACGGTATGATTAAGAATCTGAAGGATCAAGAAGCGGCGGCTGTGGCAAAAATCGAGGAAGAGGCTTCCATTAATGCCGCCACCTCAGGAACCGCAGATGACGACGATGAAGATGAAGGAGAAATTACGGAGAAGCCATCTTTGGAAACGATGAAAAATTCCAAGACCAAAGCAGTACAGGACGGATTTGCCGCTCAGATCCAAATATTGTCACAACATATATCTTACCTCTGGATCGCCCTTGCACGCATTCACAGAAGGATACAGGGGCAAGGATACATCAAGAGTGACCCTGCCGTGGGAATGCGTGGTTTGTTCATTCAAGCCAGGCAGAGGGGCCGCCTAACAAGCGATGTCTACGTTGAAATGTCAAATTTGGAGTGGGATGTTTACCAAGAAGACGTGGCTACAAAAATCTATGAGCGTGGTGCAAGGCTCTTTCCAGAACAAGAGGATTACTTGGTTGAATACCTAAAGCATCTTCACAAGAAGCGTGATTTCACTAGTAGGTCCAGCCCAGTTATTATATATTCAAGTTTGGCTAACACGATACAGATGCACGAGTCGTCTTTTCTCAAACTGTTAAACGGTTCAAGGCCAAGCCTGAACTAATCCCAAAGCTGAGGCCGATATTTGCCTATTTCCATCACTATACATCTCGATTTGGCGAGCTAGCACAGGTCAAAGAGCTTGAGAAGCAAATGGCAGAGCTCTTCCCAGAGGATCCTAAACTTACGTATTTTGCAGCGAGATTCGACCTCGGCAAATTTAACCCCATTACTGCTCGAGTTATTATCTCATCCGCTAGACAGATGCGTCTCAAAACAATTATGCAGTCTGTAGAAGGCCCGCCGGTCTCTGACAGAAGTACCCCCCGTCCTGCACCCCAGACGGAGCGTAGCCCACAGCCACAGTTCTTTCCCGCTGTTAATTCACCCAAACGTCCATTCCAAGCCGATGACCAGGATGAATACCCTCCCCGGAAGTTAGCCCGTGGGGTCTCTCCTCTCAAAGGCGCAGCTGGTCGACGACTTGATCAGCAACGGCGGGCTCAACAGGGCCAGGGAGTTTCCTCGCATACCAGTGGACCTACTCCTATTCCTCGTGATATTGCTTTCCTTCTCACCGTAATCCCTCCCGCGGAAGCGTTTCGCAGTCATCATTTCAGCACAGAAGGCTTAGTGCGCCTGATCCAGAATACTGCAGTACCAAGCTATGTTGAATGGAAAGCTCGGGGAGAAGGCGCCTCGCGTAACATATTGGCTTCATCGCACGCACACACTCGACAAGCCTCTTCGGAATACCAGAACTACCCATATTCTACGCGAGATTCACCGGGACCGTCTGGTCGTCCAGCCAGCCCATATAGCGGAATAAACCGTGGGGTGGCCCAAGCATCAGCACCCTATCGTAATTCTCCCCTACGACCTGATTCGAGCGGGTCATACGAACCGCAACCGCCCGTCTATCAAGCAGGTGCAAGCCAGTTCAACCCATTAACACAGAATATTGGCCCTGGAAATGCTGCGTTTGCTGCTTGGCAAGGAAATTATGCGGCGCATGGGCAATATAATGCTGGCCCATCTCAACAGCACCCCCAGCAATATGGCGGATATTATTAATTCTTAATCCATATGACGGCGACTCAAATGGATTTGTTCATCGACGTAAACGAGGGGTGCTGTCCACGGCGTTGTACGGAGGGGAATCTACACACAATGTCTTGTGACTAACTGCATTTTCTGGAGTTTCTCTTGTTCGGGTTAGGTTAGCACTCCTGAAAGTCGGGCCGTTAAATAGATTTGTGCCAAGAGGTCAACCATTTGTTGTGTTGTGTTTCGAGACTTAGCTCCTAAGGCTGAACCTACCTAATAAGATGGGATCTATGGCCCAACAATAAAGCAATATGTGTTTTACGTGGTTTAATACGTCTGCCAAGTTGTAGCATAAAGATAACACCCATTCTGAATTTCATAGATTGGAACTGTTTCTCTGAAGCCTATTCGCCCCTTACACAAGGTGAGGTTGCAAATACCATTGCTCCACTTGTAGAAACTCTTCTGCAATGTTATTCGGGCCCAGGTAGACACATAATATGGGAAGTAGTAGATTCCAGCACTTGGAAAAGAGCAGTTTATTGAGTTGGAGGTATGTATGTATGTATATTGTTGCAACTATAAGGAATATAAATATAAATGTGCCTAGGTAGGCTTGTGAAGCATACCCACTCGATCCCTCATGACTTGTCCATCTTTGTTGTTTCATTTTATGTACTGCCGAGGCTGATCTATCTAAAGTTCCTTTACGTAGAATAACTAACAGATATTATATCCATAGAGGATCTAGAAGGATACCACCCAATATTATATAGGTACATATCTACCACTTAGAATATTATTTTTATTATCTACCTTATTCAAATTACGGTCTAGCTATGATGATACACTTGTCCAGTCACAAAGATTTTATGTAGTTCCACTGACTTGACAATGTGGACGCATTAACGACCAATATCAGCTGATGTATTTGGGCTGTAGTTATTACCTAGGTAAGGTTGTATCAAACTTGTGAAGAAAGACGTTCACGTACAGTTGTTTGTGTTCTTTTAGTTGTTTATTTATCACTTACACGTACATGTAGTTAAATTATTAATTGTAGCTATGCCTTAGGTTAGGTAGGCGCATCCATCTCCCCTATGCGTCAGCCTCCCTTGAAAAAAAGTCTAAGTTTGATTTATCTAAGGCACCTGCCTGTTTTACAAAAGTCTCTCCATGTCGGTGCTTTCCTGTGTATGTCGGTTTCGACCTACAGATACAGCTGTACGTTTGTAAGGTACATGTTAAGTACCTAGGTAGGCATGACTCAATTGTTCAAGCCGACTCAACACCTGTCATATGTCTAGGCGGAGTAACTACGTGTACATAACCTGTAGGTATACGTAGGTACATGTAGCTATCTTAAACGCTCTTTCCTTATAATTATGTCTAATGTGCGTACGTACCTTCCTAAGGTATCCGAGGCAACCTCACCGCCGTTGATTTATCTGCCACCTTCCCGCACTTCGAACAAACTTTACATTATGTAGCTGTCAGTTTAGTTCCGCAGGTTTCAAAACTTCTCGACTTCTTCCAATTTTCACATTCACATCAAATCTTTGCCGATCATTGTCCACCCGCAAAGATCCCAACCACCAATCCTCCATACTACTTTTATCGTCTGTTGACAGGTCAAAGCCTAAGGTAAGTTGATATCTCCTGTTGTGATATCCTCAAATCCTTGTGATATCCTCATCTTTGATCTCGACTCTTTCATCATCTTCCTTTCTTTCCCTACCTTCAACCTTCATTGATAACCATCAATCTATCAGGTATGTATGATAAGTTCTTACATTATCTTCCAAGTTGTTATAACTTGAGAACTTCCCTTGACACGTCCCTTTGCTTTCACAGCTTCTTTCTTCAAACAGAAAATATTTTTACCTTTCGGTCGCGTCGCATCTCATCCACCAATTACAGACAGGCTTGTTGACACAACTCCTCCCAGATAACGGATCCATCTACAAACAATCTGGTATAGGAACTTGCAGGTGCAAAAGGTAAGACTCTCTTTCTATTTATCAACTGCCTCCTCCTAAGACCATTCATTCTCTTCCTCAATACCCTTTCCACATTTCTACTTACTCAACCCCAAACAACACTCAACAAGTACCACCTCATATGATACGCTATAGGTGAGTCACATTGCTGCTTTACGGCGTATGGTTCTTCGGCAATATTCGATTGTCATTCAACACAAACAACCAGGCGAAAACCTACGCGAATACCCTCATCACAAGCACACCATCCCCACAGTCCTAGTCATACTCTTTCCTACATAAATATTCGTTCCTATTATCCTCTCATACCTTCATCTTTCCAACCCTGCAGTACCAATAGCCTTTATCATTTGATACTTGCTCGACTCCATATTCCCAATACTCCTTCTTCAAGGAACTGAACTGACGACCCTTCAAGTTGCAGGTATACCCTACCTCCATCTTTCCTCATTAGCCAAAACACTCTCCTCTGCCTACATTTGATTGAAGCAATCACTAATATCAAACAGTGCCTAAAGTAAGAAACTACAATAGGTAAGTACGCTCCATTCTACACTACCATTTCTCTATCTACATATACACTGGACATCATCAACTCCTTCACTTATTCACTTGAAACCCTTCCCACACTTCATCAATCCAAATACTTTTTGATATAGCCGAACATCCTCCCCAAAGCACTCAAAGCATTGTGATCATCTGATCACGGCTTTCAATTCTCTATCCTACATTATTTTCATATTGTTCCCTAGTTTATTATTAAATCAGGAAACTACCCTATCCTATCACATTCTACGTTCTATAATTTCCACCTTCTGATTATCAGAACGCTACCCACTTACATACCACTAACATCTCCAGTCTTTCAGCAAGAGTCAGCAAAAGTCAGCAACGAGGCAGATTCTACTGCTATTAAGTCTAGTAAGTTCCTTCCCTTTCCTTAATTCCATTCCGACTCCTATCACAGAGGCAAGCCTTTTGATTATCGTCAACTATTCATCAATCGATTTACGTCGGCTCCTAGCAATATACATTGCCCGCCTATCCTTTTACTACCTACTCTGTTCACCAAGCCAACCCCCAATACCACTATTTATGAGATCAACCTCTTCAGAGTTGATAATTTGACTTTCAATCCTTTGGAAGATTACAATTCATTAATAGCTAATAGTCTACAGGCCTGCCGCACTCACTTGAGCCTTAGACTGCTTAAGCAAGTCCATAATTTCAGTATGTATTATCCTTCTAATTTTTATCATCCCCTATTGCCAGCACAGTGCTACACAACAATTTCCCTTCAATCTCATATTCTAAGCGTGGGATACCATCACTACTCCCCTCATATCAAGCCTTTTGAGCTCTTGAATCGTTTCACATTGCTATCTATTTTCCAAGAAACCCCAAATCTTCTTCCCAGGAACAAGTCTTCTTTACACTCTCAATCCTAGCAACCATGAAACCACCAGATCTTATACTTTCTTATTCTACCTTCTCTCACGGAAATCGAGAAATGATGTGGTTTGAATGGGGTTTCCCCAACGACTTATGCGCTTGATAAATCGAATCTTCTGACCTCAGGCTATTATATTTAATAAATGCTAACTACATTTACAGACGCTCAAACAGCCGATATGTCTGGCCGACCCTCAGGATCCGGTCGAAGCTCGGCCACTCCGGCTGGTTCTCGGCCTGGATCACGTGCTGGATCCCAGGTTGGATCCCCCGCTCGAGGCTCTAGCAAGCCATCAGGATTCCCCCAGGGCCCCGGATACGATCCCGCTCGCGATCGACCCGTGCTTACACCAGCTCAACTGCTTGGCAAGCGTTTTGACTTGCCAGCTGATGCATACAAGGCTGTACGTTTGGTTAACGAGCTTTGGGGCCATGTGTTTCATTCAAGGAGCTTTGATTTAAAGCTGACACCGCTCTAGGATGGCGCAAAGGAAACACGATTTGCAGCCCGCCCCGGTTTCAACACCGATGGTAAAGGTATCAAAATTCATTTGAACCTGTTCCCTGTCACGAGCTGGGCAGACAAGGAGGTCTATCAGTACGACGTAAGTATATTGTGCTCTCCCACTCATACAGTCTCTCTAATTGCGTAATAGATCGTCGTGTCACCCAACCCTAAGGAATCAAATGCTCTGATCAAGAAGGTCTGGAATACGAAGACCGTCACAGAGGAACTAGCAAAGAAGGGTGGCATGTGGCTTTATGATGGCAGCAAGCTGGCCTGGTGAGTACCTAGTTTGGGTGTTTGGTTATCAAACAATCTTAGCTTACCTGTACTAGGTCTTCGGAGAAGATTGACCGTCATGAAGCCCGCTTCACGGTTGATCTTGACTCTCTGAAGGAAAAGGCCGAACATGAGGACATTGCCAAACAGGTCGGGAAGACGAGCGTTTACAGCCTCACGATTCGACAGACAACAACCATCCGCCTGTCGTACCTTAAGGCCTATCTCCAAGGCAAAATCTCCTGGGACACACACGTCCTAGAGTGCATGAGTAAGTACTCTCTGCGCAACATGTCTTTAATGATATAAGCTAATGCATTGGTAGACTTCTTTGACCACTGTCTACGCCAGTTCCCCTCGGAGCAGTGGGTGACCATCAAACGCAATTTCTATGATCCTATGTTCCCCGTCGGAAATCTTTCAGGCCAACTGGTAGTAAACCAAGGCATCTATTGCGCACCTCGCCTTAGCGAAGTAAGGACCCTCCCTTCAGCACTTTCGTCTTATATTAGCTAACAGAAATGCGATTTAGTCTATCAATAGAAATGGAACAGGTCTTGCGATCAATGTTGACCGATGCCAGACTGCGTTCTGGCCCGTTCACAGTATTGATCAACTAGCCATAAATCTGTTGAATGGACACAAGAACGAATGGTCTACATGTAAGTTTTCACCTGGTTAAACATTGAACAGTATATTGACCTGCCTGTTATAGGGGACGAACACAAGATGGCATTCAACTTGAGGCCCAAAGAGGAAATTGACAAGAAGACTGGCAAAACCAAGGTTGTCCCCTCCGAAGCCTTTTCTTACCTTCGACGGTTGTCGAAACTGAAGTTCCACGTGAACCACCGAGGAAAGCTTGGTAGACCTAAGGTCTACACTATCAAGAGGCTCACATACGATGAGAAATTCGGTACTGATGGTGCAACTGCGCACACAATGACCTTTGAAAAGACCCTAGAGAATGGAACAAAGAAGACAGTGACTGTCTTCGATCACTACATTGATCGTTGGGGTATCCGTCTACGATGGCCTAGGCTCCCGCTCATCGAATCTATGGACGGGAATCTGTTCCCGCTGGAGTTGTGTAATGCCCTTCCACACCAGCGGTACACGTTCAAATTAACACCCGAACAGGTTTGTTACTGGACCCCAAAGCTCTTAACAAAGTATTTATTGTTCGGGAACTAACGAATTTCTTAGACTACCGACATGATCAGGCAAGCGGCCACCAGACCACCAAAGCGTCGAGCTGATATCACCGAAGGTATTACTCACCTGAAGTGGTCCGAAGACCCTTATTTGAAGGCCTTTGGAATACAGATTAGTTCTTCCATGGTCCTTACAGACGCACGACTTCTTCCAAATCCCGAGGTTGCCTTTGCCAATCAGAAGATTAACCCAGGTGTAAGTGGTCGGTGGGATCTTCGCGGGAAGAAGTTCTTGGAATCAAACCGCGTACACCTACACTCCTGGAGCATTGTATGCTGTGGAGAAGACACCATGGGTAAAGCAGAGTTGGAGAACTTCGCCAAAGAATTTTCCACATCGTACCGAAACCATGGAGGCATTATTACAAAGGCCGCGCTTTGTCTAACTATCGGGTTTGGGGATGGAAACTATTCCAAGATCTGTGAACAGGCATACAATTTGACCCACCAAGCTAATCCTACCATGGATCCTCAAATGATATTCTTCGTCTTACCAACCAAGAACCAGCTTGTCTACGAGCGTGTTAAGAAGAGTATGGATTGTCGATACAACTTAGTCTCGCAATGTGTTCAAGCATCCCATGCGAGGAAAGCCCAAGGACAGTACCTGAGCAATGTTGCTATGAAGGTGAACAGCAAACTTGGGGGCGTCACATGCAAAATTCCGAATGTGACCAAGCCCAACCAGCCACCCTTCTGGACTCGCCCCACCATGATGATCGGTGTTGATGTGTCCCACGCCGCGCCGGGCAGCAGTCAGCCATCCATGGCTGCTTTGACTATGTCTATGGACAAGCACGCTACCCGCTTTGCCGCAGCTTGTCAAACGAACGGCTGGCGAGTTGAGACTATCCAACCAGACATAATGGAGGAGATGATTGTGAAGCTTGCGAAGCACTGGGTCCATATAAATGCTACCCATCCACAACACATTTTCTATCTCCGAGATGGCGTCTCTGAAGGCCAATTTCATGATATCCTCAACAAAGAGGTACATAATATGCGCAAAGTATTCCAGAAACTAGGCTACGGAACCCCTAAATTCACCGTCATCATCGCGACGAAGCGTCACCATGTCCGGTTTTTCCCCAAACCAAACGACAAGGCAGGCGGTGATCGCAACGGCAACCCGTTTCCTGGCACGTTAGTGGAACGAGACGTAACACACCCGCAGCATTATGACTTCTATCTTTGCTCGCATGTAGCGATCCAAGGCACTGCTCGTCCGGTTCATTACCAAGTCATTCTTGATGAGGCTGGTGTCAAACCCAATGATCTCATGAAGATGATTTACCAGCAATGTTACCAATTTTGCCGCTCGACTACGCCGGTATCACTACACCCGGCGGTTTACTATGCGCATCTGGCTTCGAACCGTGCACGCTCACATGAGGATATTAACCCGGAAAAAATGATTATGGCATACGGCAAATCGGGCTTCCCATACGCGAAGAGCAACGCAGAGATCTATGACGAGGCCGAGGAACGGGTCAAAGCAAGGCCACCCCGCCTACTGACGATGGCGAATACCAGGTGGAAGATAGACCGGATTGCCTTTATGAATACTACTATGTGGTATGTATAAGCGTACTCGGAAGCCAATACGATCCATACTTGGTTCTGCCAAGTGTGCATTCCTCCTGGTCACGGTCCTGCACTTCTATAGATTTCAGCTATCTGGTTAACGGCACATCGGCTTCGATGAATTCGACCCGAACTATGACAACCTCTTTCAGCTCGGATATATGGCCACGTATGAACTACCTCGAAGTCAACGCGTTTCCTTTTCAATTCCACAATGTGTCTCAATCATGGTATCAGTCTTGGTTTTCAATTCTCATCAAGTACTTTCACAGATTGAGATGAGAGACCTTGTAGTTCTTCTTTCGAGGCCGCAGTGTGATATGTTCTCCCAAGAGAAACTCTTTGCCAACGCTGAATGACAACTCTCAAGGCCCACAAGGCATTCTTTTTCATGTTTCACCACACGTTGCACAGTTATGACCATATGGATTTTCCTTGCTTGAGTTGCTTCTATTGTCTTTTGATACGATGGATTTTCTCAATAATTGATATGAGGGCACCATTTCTACCCATAACCTCAGGCAAGATACATAGGCTCGCACAATGTAGTTGCACGAGGAAAGGCAATAAGTTTCGGATTATGACCGGGACCTAGAATAGAATGATAGCCAAATAGCTTTTTTTCCCCTGTTACTAATGCAATACAACGTTTTCTCCTTGTAATCCATGGTTTTGTAATTAAGGTACTTGGATGCATATCAGGCCTTCTCTGGATGCAATCTTGTTGTTAAAGTACAAGAACCATGCAAAGTTATTCAAATCCAACTTTAATGGACATGGATAATATCAGGTAGGGTAAACACCTATAAAAAGCTAACGGCTTCGTCATGTACTGAGGTGAATCTTGAAAGAGATTGGTTATGCAGATGAGATAGGTAGGTAGGTACCTAGGCAGGCTATCCATCGAGATCAGAAAGAAGCAGCTGCTCGCCATTGTGCAACCATAACTCCCTTATTGCAGAATCAGCCCCTGAGCTAGCCTATGTTAAGTGCTCTTCTCTATCTTGTTACTTGGTGAACATGTTTCTTGTTTACTTTGACATGCCTACGCTCCTGGTTACATCCCTGAAATAATAGGCCTCACACAGCCTATCAATATTCTTAAGATAGCAATCTACGCAATTGGGTTATTCATGAATATTAGGGTCTGCTAATTTGTACGCGGAACTAGGTACTGGGGTGGTAGTATATAGATACAGCCATAGCAGTGAGATTTACCTATCTTGCAATGGAGATCTCTCCCTGACTGATGATTACCATGACCTTAGGTAACTGTATCTTACAATCGGCTTAATATGGCCTATGGCGTAATAGAGCATCAGCCCACTTGCAAGTCAGCGGCCTACCGACGTGCATGCCCAGATCAGCTATATCAGCGACGTTGACGTATAGATGCAGGCTACCGATGGAATGATTCAATAACCTACTGCTGGAATAGATTCGTGAGTATAGCAGCCGCCGCAGCTACGTGAAATTTACTATGAGTCTCGTAGATTTGCGTGTGGCGATGCTGTGAACAGGACGTACAGGGTTTTGCTCCTGCTCGCTTCGCTGCTGGTAACTGGACACTAGAATGGTTGAACCAATCATAGCTAAATATGAGGTACTCCACTTCCCTAATCGGCTTGATATTCGCGTTCCCAGCCAATCAGATCTTTACGCTTTGACAAACTTATGCGTCCAAAAGCAAGCTACCGTGGTCTCGGGTCTGGGTATGCGTGTCTCTTAGCAGCGAAATGCATGTAAACATAATTCTACTGAACATTCTACCCTGACCCACAACCGCTTGTTTTGAAATATCGATTAAGTATCAATCTAATGTTATCAAAGAAGCTCAAGTAATCAGGCCAGTAGCTTTACCCCGGATTTCATCGTCGTGTACCTACCTAACTATGTAGGTACTATGTATGTCGACCTCCCCCACAATTATATTCCTAGATTAGCTACGTAGGCGCTTTGGTGAGACTAACCACGATATTTACCCGGCAGCAGAAGCATTTTCAATGGCGTCTGTGCAGCGACAGGAATTACAACTAGGGCTAAAAGCTAATCATAGCATTGCACGGGGAAATGACCGCGAGTACAGTTCTGGACATTGTTGCAAAGCTCACGTGGGAAATAAGAATAGTAAGATGATGCAATTGATGATGAAGTGCAGAGAGCGAGGTGTTAATTTTAAACGGTTATTTCTCTACTGATTTAGTAGGCCGCATAAATAAAGATACACTAAGGGGGTGTTCTGTAACGGTAACAAAGATCCCACTCAATATACCACACCGCAGGATATCTATCCTCGAATACTATGTCTTGATCCAGTTCGGGGGTAGATGCTGTCCACAGAGTGGGTTTTTCCCCCGGAAAGTAAGGCCACGGCTCAACGATAGTATTTTCCTCTTTTCTGAAAACGTCACTTCTCTCCCACGTCCCCTTGAAGTAATCGTCGCAATTGTCTCTAAAGGAATCAGAAGTTAGAATTCATTCACGATATATTACGAACGTGGGTGTCGGTGAGTGGATATTACATTCTAAACAAGCTTTCGATATATCCTACAGGAACGGCGAATTCGAGGAGCTGGAGCTTTATAGGGTCCAACGTATCAAAAATCGGGAATTGAGGAGATTTCCAAGGGGGAATTTCAAAGTATCTAGGTAATAGATCCACAAGCTCATGTCTATTATCGTTAGTGTTCATTTTTCTACCCGGAGTTGGACATATCCTGCAAGGCGTTATGATAGTTGACTTGAGATTATGAGGGTTGAGAAAGTCGCCGGGCCACCTCTTGAGACCTGTGGGTACGATATATGAATGCGTTTCTTCTTCGGGAAGCTTTGTATTTTAGTTTGTCAGTAAATTTAACCCGCCTTTGCCCTCTGATTAAATACGACGCTAGGGAGAAACCTGTACATACCAAGATGCGATCGAATTTGCACCTATTCAAACTGCTGAGGGAATTGTGCTCTATGCTGAACTCGATATCAAGCGTGCGCATTCGGGTGTGGAAAGTAGTGATAATGCCCTGCAAGTAATAGAAAAGCTTGCCGTATATATCGTTTTTTGCAAAGCCAGGAAAAGTCTTCTTGAACTCGGACCGAGACCACCTACGCTCTGGCCCTCTTGTGTCGTCAAGAAGCCATGTACCCACGCCGCTAGAGAAGTCGAAAAGGGTGCTGAAATTTCGAAGGGATCAGTTGACATATGAGAGGCATAAGGAAAGCAATACCGTTTTAGGATATTAGGCTTTTAGAGGAGAACTCACACGTTAGGCTTGACTATGTCGTGCGAAGGCCGACCCATGGGTAGTAAAATCCCTTCCTCCATGAACCTGATATAGCAAGGACGCTCGGCATACGGCTGTCTAAATAAATAACGTTCTCTGTTATCTAGTCTGCTTTCACAGGCGACTACGGCGTTCCGAGCAGATATGGCCTCTTCCCGCAATAAATCCCTTTCTAGGTACCTTGCTAGATAAGGCCAGTCTGTATAAGCTAATTTGAGGTTGATAGATGCAGAAATGCCCGCTAATTCTCTAGTCATCCTTGTTGAACACGCGTCAGTTATTTCATCCGAGAAGAACCTCTCTATAGTATTTGGTTCGAATCCATGCTGATCTCGAAATTTGTAAGACTCGATGAGAATATACTCATATAGCGGGCCGCGAATCCAACTGTGTAACGATTCTGGTATGAAGGCAGAGTACCATAAATGTATGGTGTTCTCCGTCGCCAGGAGCACATCGTCGTGACAGAGAAGATAGGTAAGAATTATGTAGGCGCGGGCAACGACATTGAAATCCTTGTTACTGATTACGATTTTGACTTTCTTCGGATAATCCTCTGGGATGCCGTTCACAGTCATCATAACGTTTCTGAGGTCCCCACAACCTGTATGATAGACGTTAACAATGCTCTTCTATTTGACCGGCGCGTGATAGTACGTGCCAATGAATAGTAAATTCAAGTCTTCCTGGAAGTCTCGTCCCTCGTTAAATCCCAGCTGGAGTATATCTAGTGCGATAGACCTTCCCTAAGGTTGTCTTCCAGACGAATTTAGGTGCGGAGGACTTTGGTTGAAGAACATGGGTAGTCTGTTTTCTCGATACCACGTAGGACGCCAGTTTAGGCTTCTGTACGGGGATCTGCAGACATTCTGGTGCGCAACATCGTTGTTTCGGCATTCATATGAGCAGTATTGTACTAGGTGGCAGGAATAGCAAGCGAAAAGGGCGGGCTGGTGGCAAAACAATCCATCGCAGGGGAATATTCTTGAAGACATGATGAGAATATGATACTATGGGACTGTGAAGTTGAACAAGTGCTGTTTGATTAAGAGTCTAAGTCTAGAATTCAAAGCGGATGCTGATGGTCGAATGGTATTTATAAGATGTGTGTATTGTAGAAGATGTTCCTAGGTTACTTAAGTCTTATATGGAGGTAAATACATGTAGGTAAATACCTAGGTACCTAAGCTTGATGACGTCGTTACAGGTAGTATAGGACAATGTGCTTGCCTTCGAAAGGAGGTGCTTACCTAGAAGTAAGGGCCAAAGGAAAGAAACGATAACTACCTCTTACATGTACCTACCTCCTAACCTAACCTACCTAGCTTATGTATATAACGAGGTAGTAAAACACCCATATCGCATAATAAACTGTATCATACGTCATAGGCATCGGAGCTTTTATCAATTTGTTCATTCATTTTGCTTCTTTGGGTATCATATTCATAGCTGCCTCATCCGTTTTCCACTTTCAAGTTCCACCACTTCTAGCCCTTCAACCTTCTCAATTCTCCCTACACTTCGCCTGCTGGCCCCTGAGCTGGATCGTGATATCCTATCGCCATTTAATAACGCTTCTCGGCTCTCCCCGGTCTTGTTTCCTCCTGTCCTGACATCTACGTCTTCCTCGTGAGCTTCTGGTACGCTGTTTAGACTATGCGCCCTTGCCATGGCGCTTTGCGCATCTAATGATGCTGCGGAAATAGCTGTAGTAGTGGTTGTAGTGGTTGTAGTGGTCGTAGTGGCCGCTGTGCTACCGCTGACATTTCTACTAAGGCTCGCCTGCAAGCTTGTCTGTCTTATTGATAGCGAATCCCCCCTAGGTCTCGGCTGTAATACGGATACTGTCCCTGCGCTGATCACACTATCGCGCTGATTGCGAGTGTCCTCCCAGCCGAACTCGACTCCCAGTGCCCGCTCTACATCAGCTTTAGTATACGAGCTTGACCGTTGTCGTACATATTCGTCGAATTGGGTGTCACGCTTGTGGTCGTAGCTCGCACGGCGCTCCGTCATCGGTCCTATCACAGGCGGAGTCTGTTGTGGTGAAGGGGGGTGGCTACTAAGTGCTAAAGAGATACGGTGACTGGCGGCGGATAGCGATCGTGGCCGAGTTACCGTTACGGAAGGATTTGTTGGATCGTACGGCACGGGAGGTTCAAGCCACGACGATCGATATGCTGTTTCTTCAGATTCCTCGGTACTAGCATAGCCATACGGCTTGATATTGCCGGGGATATGGTAGTCATCATAACTCAATAGCCGACGATAGATGGTGACCGAGTAGAACGTAGGGATGATCGTGAAGAACCTGAAAGGAAACCTGTCAGCAATTATATCCCACCTCCTCAAGATGCTTACAACTCGGGCTGTGGCTTACATGAGGATGCAGTCCATCACCAACCCAATTAACGAGTATCGCCTATCGGCATACTTAACATAAACCACAATATCAAGTGCTAGAACAGCAGATGTAAGGGCTAAGTTTATGATGTTTCCAAACAACAACGGTAACGGTGTCAACACCTCTGCGATGAACTTTGCTATCGAAACGAATACTATAACGAGGGAAATGAACGAGAACGAAACGTTGACCGTTTCCCATCTGCAATAGTTTAGGTTAGCTAACCGGTTTTTTTTTGGTTTTTTTTTTTTTTTTTGTAATTCATCAATGCCTATATCCAAAGCTAAGAACCAAAGTGAATGTCTTTTAGCACTTACACGAACTCTACTGTAGGATCCTGGCCTTGAGCTTGTTGATCTCGCCACGTTTTGGACGTCCTAGAAAGTCGATAGGAGAATAAACCCATCATCCCTAGCAAAATTAAGATCTGAATCGCCCAGCATGGTAGGAGTATCCTCTTCCTCCACTTTGCTCGATCAAACTGCGCATTGTCCCGGTGTGTGTAGCCCATCTTCGACTTTGAATGTGCCTAATGCCTTCTTTAAATATTTCGGAATAGCGGTCTAACAATCTCGTCTTGACACAGTAGAAATGAGTATTTGGCTTTTCTTAAGCTCTTGACTGATGGCTTCCTATAAACACGTCCTAGGACTCCATCTTCTGAAGTATAAAATAGTTACGAGGTTACGGCGATCGGTATCGTGGAGCGACTGGTAGGTAATATAAAACGGAATCTAATGCAGCCTTACGAGACAAACCCGCGTGGGAGGTATAGGTTCTATATAAAGTCTCCCACGAAAAAGAAAACTGGGTAGTAAAGCAAAGATGGACCACAAGCATAGCCTCAGTAATTCCCATCCCGCAAGTCCTATCCAAAGCAAGGTTCTTATTGGAGGCTCCAGTAGGCGGCATTGCTGGAAATTACACCAACCAGATTCTATCTTCAGCCGGAGGGTTGTGTCTCGAACAAGGCATACAACTACAAAGACTATGAGAGGAGGTGCCTGTTGACAAGACAAAGCTTGTATTATTGCTAATACAGAACCGGAGAAGAACGCCTTGCGTTGGTGCCAACACCGGCTTCGGTAACAAACAATGGTGATTGGATCACTACGTGATTCGTCTGACGACTAGCATCCACCGAATCCACATCGTGGGCTCTTGCTAACCTGAGATGGGCCATGGTAGGGCTTGGTGATGCGTTGCGGCTGAGTTTGAGCTGGAAGACCCCCGTCAAGTCGGCTAAGCTGTCCGGACCAAGGACCCAATCACGCTCTATTTCTATGATGGGGAATGGAGACTCGATGAACTGTTCAACGGGACTGACGAATGGAACTGGGAAACCTGGCCCTACTTGCAGTTTGGGTAGCATAACGGCGCAGATAATCTTCACATGAACTAGCCTAGCTTTGTGCACCAACGCATGAAATCCTTTACTCGCCCTACGCGATGAAAATCCGATGAAAATCCATGGATAATTTCCTCGGTATTTAGAAGCTAACCCCGGGTTCGCGAAGTTCGCATAGCGGGTGGCACGGATTTTGAATTGGCGACCAAAACATAAGTTTCCGGGACTGTCACGCTCGTTTACGATGCGGTGGGGAGATTCATTTTGTCCCAGAACTCTCTGACCTATGTAATGATGTAAATGTTTCCCCTGTTCGAAAATTGCTGGTATTATTTACCCCAGTTCTTCTAAGGCAGGGACATCTTCATGAGCCAATAAGGACTCTAGCCTCGTGGAGTGTTGCTAAACTTGGACATAGCACGGTTATAACAAACATCGATACCTTGCGATGCTAGGGATTCCATCGCGCGGCCCGCACCTGGGGCTGTGCTTCGTCAGGACGACACCGAATTGGTAATAAAGACCTTTTGGAATGAGCCGAATTTAGAACTTGTAGAGCGTGATCATAATTTGGAATGAAGAAGTGAATAGCATCTCCATACTTAGAATCACCTGATTAAGATATCAGGCCATCAAAGCGAAGAGAAAATGTTATGCCATCATCCTTCGTTGGCGGCGAGTTCGGCAGTCTGGAACCCAGGCTACTACATACATACATACCTACATACATACATAGAGATGTGGTCTATAAAGGTCACCTTAAATTCCGAATAGTTAGTCCCTCGCCGACTAGACAAGCCCGAACTATTCCTTCTGCTGTAGATAGCCTGTTGAAAGCCTATCTCATTGAAGATAACTAGCATAAGGTATTAACTTTCGTGATTACTGGTTACGGAGGATTCTAATACACAATATGCTGCGGGTATTCAAAGCTAATTCAGCACGACGCAAGATGTAACCTAGAACAGTTCTATGTTTAGGTGATAATTATTAACAAGATATTCACAAATACTCTAGGTATAAGTTCAAGCTCGGCTCGTAATATCGAGCCCTCTCCCACTCTAATTCCATTGCTCATGTGCCTCCTTTGCCTTCTCGGTGTGGATACTGTGTCCTTGACGCCAATAACCATTCTTCATTACGTTGTATTCGTTGTATTTCTTGACGTGCTGGGAAGGATTCGGAATGTACACGTCGAACATGCAACGACTCGACGATCTTCACCCACACTGCCTGCGCCGCACTTGAATCACGTTTATGCGGCAGGGTCCTTGGCGACAGTAGCAGCGTTGAAAGCAACGATGTTTCCGCTAGCGTCGACCATGGCTGCGGTCTGGACTTTTTCTCCGCCAGCCTGTCGTGCAACGACAGCCTTCTGCGACCGGGGAACTTTGGCTATGATGGCGGTTAGCATACACACATTATCCATTGCATTGATTCCCGTCAGCTTACTGAGCTCCGCCATGGCGACGGTGGTGAAAAGACCGAAAATAATGACTGAGACCTTCATGTTGACTGGATTGAAGTTTTTTCTTGTTGGAAAATCGAAGGAATGGTATAGGTCGGCCGGCGACAAGCTTGTGCGAATATATTGCTAAAGCGAAATGAAAGTATGATCAACTAGAGTGTGACTATAACTCGCAGAGGATGAGGAAAGAAAACAGAAACATAAAACGGGACGTGGACTAGACGTCCTTTTGTATGATTATGCCGGGACGAAGTTAAGATGTCTACGGAAGACAAACGCCTTGGATTTCAGATTTCGCTCTTCACTTTTCACCTTTCACCTTTCCAATACTGATCTTCGACACTTGAGACGTACGGATAGCCCATTTCCCGTCAGCACTACTTACTTGATCGGGTAACGACTCTCAGGGACGTTCAGGGTGAGACTGCGCCTCAACATGGCCCAGAGCTCAGATTGTGATTGTTATGTATTGAAGAAACAAACAATAGACCCTCGCAGTCCCAGATGACAGGGACACCAGCTGTCCTGCTGGGGTATAGATCTTCATATCTATCAAGATCTTTCGAACAGAAGGTTGTTAGGCGGATACTAAGAAGCTAAACTGCAGCTAGAGATGATAAGAACTGGGCGAGACGCGCGGAGGTCATTGACAGACAAGGGACAGACAAGGGACAGACAAGGGATAGGCAAGGGTATGAGACGATGCTGTAACAACTTGAAATGCTTATTTTGAGCCGCGCTGTTATCTAGGTAGCATTGGTAGCATTGGTGGTACTGGTGGTGCTGCGATGCAACGCTGCGGGTGTAAACAGTCAAACAATCTTGGCATCGAAGAGCTGATCAGGGACGGCACTCCAGCTTTCCGTGTTCCAAGATGAACCTTGTACGAGGACTGGGCCATGCCTTAAAATTTGGGGGTGCCTACCTCTTAGACAAAAAGCAGGGATCAAAAGAAGATTGACAATTCGTCATCGAGTTGGACGTTATTTGGGTTATCGGATTTTACATAGTAGAACGTTACATAGTAGAACGTCTATGCGAAAAAAAAAAAAAAAAAAAAAAGGTGAGACGAGATTATCAAAGTCCAGACCGCTTATCTTCTTTAATCCCCTCCCTTAATTTTCGGGTAGTTCCCGTACCCCCGTGCCCCTATACCCCTGTCTGTATGTATGTATATACCTACCTACGTACATATCATAATTAGGTTTTCTACCTAACGGAGGATGCTTAGCCACAGAGCACGAGCCACGAGCCACGAGCCACGAGCCACAAGTCACTAGGTTACAACCTAGGTAGTCATATCGAAGCCTCTAATTTCTAATTTTGTTCATATGTTTTAACCCAGGTACATGAATGACGAGAATTTGGCTGTCAGCCAAGAGCCATGTTCAGGCTCTTAGGTGTCGGATCAAAAGTTTTAACACCCCTAATATTCTCGTCGTCGAAATCGCCAAGTTGGCGCTGGCAACCTATTTCAAGTCTTACTCCCCGAAATTGGAGCGCGCCTTGCGGTCTGAACTACCACACGATGTCGGTTGTTGATCTAGGTCGTCTGCAAGATCTGCGACACACCAGACATTCGATAACACTCTCTAATGGCAAGCGCCTTGTTCTCTTCCGCCTGCCTAGAATTGATCGGCCGGATGTAACGCTACCAGCTGTGGAAAGTCCAGATTCATGGAATTACTACGCAATGGAGGCAGAGTGTCCTCACGCCGGTGGGCCAATGGCAGATGCTCACATAGACATCGAAGACTCGTCCTACATTGCCTCTTGCCCGTGGCATGCGTATGACTTCAACGTAGAGACTGGTGAGTCTAGTTATGGCATCAAAGCCTGCACGTTTCCGGTCACTGTTCAAGATGAAAGAGTGAGCATACAAGTTGCAGGAGCTGAAAATTTACAACTCGACAAGATCGAGCCCGTCAGCGAGAAAGTGAAATTCAAGCATGGTCCCAGAACTGATCCTTCAGGTCCTGCAACGTATCTTGGTGAGGATGCGAGCCTGTGCGATTGGTGCAACCATATTCTAAATACCTCCAATCCCGAGCACAAGATCGAACTTACGACCCATCTCTTCTCCTTATTTGCAACACGTGAACAGTCATCTTCGCTCATGGAGATCAGGGGTGGTACTGTGGTTCCCCCCCAAGAACCGCCAAGACAAAACTTGACCCAAGTGAAACCGGGGCAGATGCCCAGAGCTGGCAAGGGAGGGAACCTTAAAAACAGGATCATGATGCTCCATGCTCTGGCAAACATCGAGCAGTGGGCCATCGATCTCGCTATCGATATCATGGTCCGGTTCGCTTCATTTCGAACAGCAACACGGGATGAGAACGACCACCCACGTTCACTACCGCGAACGTTTTTCTACGACTGGCTTAAGGTTGCGAATGATGAGGCAAAGCATTTCTCTTTACTACGGGCTAGGTTAGAAGAGATGGGGAGCCATTTCGGTGCTCTGCCAGTCCACCACGGTTTATGGGAATCTGCCATAAGAACATCGCACGACCTGCGCGCAAGGATAAGCGTCATCGCACTCGTCCACGAAGCTCGCGGCCTCGATGTTAATCCCAAGACGATCGAAAAGTTCCAAAATGCCAAAGATAGCGAAAGCGTCGATGCATTAAACGTCATTCATAACGACGAGATTACGCATGTCACTACGGGGCATAGGTGGCTCACTTGGATTTGCCAACAAGAAGGCACCGATCCGGTTCAAGTCTTCCGAAGCAACGTGCAGCAACACTTTAGAGGGGCCGTGAAGGGTCCGTTCAATGCCGAGGCCCGACAGCAGGCCGGTATGGATAAGAGCTATTATGAAGACCTCCAGGGGCTCCCGTGGAAAGGTGATATTATCGCCGGTGGTTGAATTATCTATGTCCTCACATTTTAGGTTGTCCTCGTATGGACTAAATCTGTTGGATAATGTCATACAACTAGAGGAATATCAAAGCATCACTAACCTGATACTAGTGACGCTAAACTGAGAGTTACATATATTTCGGTATTATCTGAGCGACTTACTCGTGGCTCTTGGACGTCCTTTTTTCTGAATCGCAAAGTTGTCATTGACTGCTATTATATTTGCGTTACTCTATGGTGACAGTTGAGCTGTTATTGTTTCTGATATCTATCGAAACGGAGTTATGTAGCCAAGGCGACCAGTTACCTAAAATAAACCCAAGTCAGTAGGTTAGCCGACTGGGAAAAGGGAGGAAATAAGGCTGATAATTTACCATAACTGCTATTTTTAGTATGGATCTACAAGGTACATACAAATTACATAGTGCAGTGAAAAGAAGTTATGAAATAATTATGCGTCATATACTTTGGTATACTTTGGTATGCACATGCACCTAATCATAATGTCAGGCGCTTTCGAAACGATCGCCTAACCTGCTAACCTGCTAGCCTAGGCCTAGGGAAAGCGGGGTGGCCTGTTAATTCGAGATGGTTGATTATTTATCGCAACCTAACTGCAGCTAGGTACTAACCTGATACTAACCTGATTACCTATTTAACCTACCTAACCTAGGTTAGGTAGTTGCTAGTTCACCCGCCAGCTTCCGATTCTCTCCTCTACCAACTCTTACGCGCTCTTTTGACTCGATTTTCGATTTTCGATTTTCGATTCTCGATTCTCTCGGTTTCTCAAAGCCTTTCCCGACTTCCTTCCTTGGACACTCCCTCGGAAAGGCTAACGATTAGCAAGCAACAACTGATCATGGCTACAGTACCGCACTGTCTCTACTGCTTCGAGACGCTTGCTGCGTACCTTGAGGGCCGCAAGTCTATGAGCCTTAACGAGATTGTGAACACGTGGGTCGAGTACAACAAGGATACAGAAGCCGGCGTCGAAGATGCAAGCAAATACGAAAGCCTCGAGAAGCGCATCCCCGCTCTTAGACGAGTAGTCGGTTCTGAGTCCTCCGAAACAAGCAGCTCGTCCTCGCCTTCTTCAGGCTCAACCGTTTCCCTTGCAACCGACACAACCACAACCTCTACAGATTCACTCCGAGAACCCATTATTACCGAATCCCCGCTATTCGTCACCTGGAACACCGTGTCCTCTCGCACCGGCAATACTTCCCTACGAGGCTGCATCGGGACGTTTGAAGCGCAGGAGCTTGACGAAGGACTATCATCCTACGCCATCACCTCGGCCATCAACGATATGCGCTTTGATCCTGTCAGCAAGCGAGAATTGCCCTCTCTCGAGGTCGCCGTTACGCTACTAACCGATTTCGAGGACTGTGAGGACTCGATGGACTGGGAGCTCGGTACGCACGGACTGCGCATAAGCTTCTCGGAACGAGGCCGCCGTTACGGCGCAACTTACCTGCCGGATGTTGCTGCAGAGCAAGGGTGGACTAAAGAGGAGACTCTAGTCAGCCTGATGCGCAAGGCTGGCTGGGCAGGCCGCAAGGAAAAATGGCAGACCGTTGAGCTCAAGGTAGTGCGCTACCAGGGCAAGAAGAAGTCCTTATTATACTCCGAGTACAAGCGCTGGCGCGATTGGGTCAGCCAGAAGAGCGAGGACAACGACGACGACGAAGACGAAGAAGATGAGGCATAGAAAGACAGACATGCTACATACACTATCGCGGGTGCACTCTCACTGGGGAGGTGCAAATACATATTCGGTGGACGGCGTTGGCGCATGAGGGATGGAAGGGAGTCTAGAGTTTGGCGTCTAGAACAGCAGCATCCTAGGTGGGTGATTTGATGATACAGGTAGATTTTGGTCTTTTTCGGTGCCTTTCCGTTGTGCATGTTATGTTCGCCTAGTCGTTGAATTTTACCTAGTAAAGTATTCCACGACTTATCACAAGATTGGTATTATCTATCCACCCCTTCAGCTCTTTAATTAAAATTATAGTCTCCAACATTACATCTGTCGCGCAGCTCCGTTGGCCTGGACACAATATCGCAATTTAGCTGCGCTGTTCGATCGATGAAGGGACGTAATCCTCGATGTTTAAGATCTCATACCAGCGACGATCTAGGGGATAAGGGAACCAAGCCATCCCCTGGCATGGAACCAATGGACCTCCCTTCTTCTAGAACTCCTGGTTGCTATATCGACATACATGTCTTAAGGAATTCTTCTTTCTGCCACGCGAACCCGCCGGATCGCAAAAAGAATGTCTCTGGGGAATGGCCCCTCCATTCTTCAGGTTAATTTACCGCCGACTAGTTAGGGGCGGCCGTCTCCTAGTTATCGCATTCAAATTCCACGACTATTGGCTTAATATACTTCATGATGCGTTGCTCCAAGAGTTTTAATACTGCTCTTCCTTCCTGTTCTGTGCACTTGTTTGCAACTACGGTGTTGCGAAACTAACTGATTGACTACTTCTGAGGTAGCATGTCGTTTTCTCACCCGCTCTTCTTCATAGCTGCGTCTACGCTAATTGGCGTAGGACGGGCGGTTACTTTCAAGTCGTTTAATGGAACGCATGATGGGCCTCTAAATGCGACGAGTCTTCCAAAGAGTACTCACGAGGTGCTCTCGCTGCCCCTGAGAAAGGTCGAACACAATGGTGTTGGGACGCCTAGTCTAGCGAGACGATATTTTGGATCGGATGTCCTAGGTGTCTACGGTGCAGCGTATTTTGCTGAGTGTATGAGTTCTCGTCTTGCCTTCATTCATGTCGTTAGCAGGAAAGCTATAAGATGGGTTTCTAACAAGCAAACAGTGACAATTGGTACCAGCGGCAACCCACAGACCGTCAATGTGCTGCTGGATACGGGCTCGTTTGAACTCTGGGTTAATCCAAACTGTAGCGCAACCAGTGTGCGGCAGTTCTGCGATGAGTTCGGACATTACGATCCTACGCTGTCATCTACGTCTAAGAATCTAAATCAGACCTTTATGATCCAGTATGGGCTGGGTAGTGCATCGGGCACTTATCATCAGGATGATATATTTATCTCTGGTAAGTTAAAGGTTAGGATAATTAAGCTCAAGGATGTGGAAAAAAAGTGGAAAAAGGGTGGTATACGACGATGGGCTGTTTGAATAACCTTTGCTAATGATGGAAACTCAGGGGCGAAACTCGCGGGCCAACAATTCGGAGTTTCAAATACATCTAGCGATGTTTGGTTTGGTATCCTCGGCTTGGGCCATGGTAAGGGGCACGGCGTTATCGACTATGAATCTATCGTCGACTCGTTGGCCGCACAGGGGTATACGGATAGCAAGTTATTCAGCTTGGATCTGGGTGGCCAACCTGGGCCTACCGGTGAGTAAACTCCACGGCTTGTGATTGTGTGATACAATCTCTGTTAGTGCTATGTATAGGAAATATAACCGCTAACGCATAGCAAGCCGCTATCACGGGAGAAATGGTTTTCGGTGGTGTCGACACCAACAAGTACGCAGGAAACCTAGCGAAAGTCCCAACAGATCCTAACGACGCGTATGTTCTCTTATTATCTCCAAGTCCGGTGCTTTTGCGTATTTTATATATCTACTCAATGTAGCGTGAGTTGGTACATTTACTTATTATTGACAATTTCTAGGCACTACGTCGCAACGCTGAACTCGATCTCCCTCCAAGTTCCCGCTTTCGGCTCCGGCTCCGGCTCCGGCTCCGTCAAGACCATCTCCCAAAGTATCAAAGCGATAAATGACTCTAAGTTACCATTACAAGTTATTGTTGACTCGGGGACTACCCTCTCTCTACTACCCGAGTCCATGGTCTCAGCTATAGCTGCCGGCTTCCCTGGTGCAGAGCCAGATGGAAATGGCGGATATAAGGTGCCGTGCGAGCTACGGAATACTACGGAGGGCCGTGTAGATTTTGAGCTCCGTGGGGATGGCAACGACAACGTCAAGATCAGTGTTAGTTACAGCGACTTTATCTGGTACGGCGGTACCGAATGCTTCCTGGGTGCATGGTATACTAGCGATGTAGGTGTATGGATCTTAGGGGATACATTTCTAAGGGGAGCATACGGTAAGTCTGCCCCTTTTTCATGTTCTATGAAACCATCAAGCAAACAAGTAGAATAACTTGATAAAAGACCCAAGTTTGAAAAGCTAATTTATTTCAAAGTAACGTTCGACCAGAGCAACAACGCGTTGTATATGGCTAATTACGTCTCATGCGGTGAAGGCTCGAACTTGGTCCCTGTTCCAGCAGGCCCGGATGCAGCGGCTAATATCCCCGGATCCTGCAAGACGGCAGAGCCGGCACAGAAGGCCCCGTCGCCTACTGCTACTTTAGCTAGTTACGATCCGGAGTGCGACTGCACTGTATTTTCTTTCTCGACCGCTTTCTCCACTGCATTCATGACAAGTACTGCGACTGCAACTACTGCGACTATCAAGAAGCAAGTGAGTGCAGCCCCGGTGTCCAGTTCGCCCGCCTCTGAAGACGACGACTGCGACGAGGACCAGGAACAGCCGCAGCAGCAGAAGCACGTCGAAATAATTACGGCTACGGAGACTTTTACGAGCACACTAGTTCGCCATGTCATATACACGGCTGGCCGCCGGATTGCCACCAGCTACGTAACAGTCGTGACAACCTTCTGCCCAGGCGACATACTTCCCCCTGCATCTACAACTCTGATCACGGGCGCGGCGCATTCCCAGACCCAAGGCCGAGTTCAGCACACTACTACGCGTCCTATCCCAAGCACAAGTATATCACCTCCTATAGAACAAGTCACGATAGCGGAGGTAACCCGCGTGGCCGAGACAGCTCCGGAGACCTTTATCACCACAAGAAATACGACGACGCAGGTAGCCACCATACTCGAGTCAGTTCACACAAACGCATACGCATATTCTTCCCCTCCCTCCTGGACCCCTCCTGCTTTGACCGAATCCATCCTTTCCACCTTCCCCATCTCGCCCCCCGCATTCTCCTCTTACTCTTCCCCGCTACCCCCACCGCCGCAAACCACCGCTCCTAACGCAGGTTTCGGCGCCGTGGGCTGGGGCTTCAACAGCACCTCTACCGCTACTGCTACCGCTACCGCTACCGCTGCCGCTGCCACGAGCACCAACACCAACACCAACACCGCCAGCGCCAACTACAACTATAACGTAGCAGGCGTAGCCAACGTCGGCGGAGCCGCAAGCCAAGCCGTCGGCGCCGGCGCCGTGGTCGCGCCCGCGGTCCCGACGACGACACAGAGCTGGTACTCGCCTATGCCGAGCGGGATGGCTATGACTACGTCCGAGGCGGTGAAGAAGACGCTAGGCGAGGTAGTAGTCGGGCTGTGGACCGTGATGATGGTGATGGTGATAGGGCGGGCTGTGGGGATATGAGTCTAGCTCGGGTTTTTCTCTTCTCTTCTCTTTGCTTTGCTTTGCTTTGCTTCTTTCTGACTTGTCTTTTGATACCGATGCATGATTGAATGAAATGAAATAAACGTACGAATCGAGAAGCGGATAATTGAATAATAGGAGAGGGAAATTGGGGAGAGGGGGGGGGGATCTTTAGGGGAGGATATACATTAGAACGGACAGGTTGATCAGTGGCTTCGACATTTGGATTGTGGGATATACCTCGGTTTTGTTGCGGAGGAAAGCCGGACAAGAGGTAGCTTTTGTGGCCAGGGAGAAAGGAGATACTTTGATAGATCATAGATAATAGATAGCTCAATCAATCAAACATTTTAAAATAGTTACCGCCCGGGGCTGCTCTCAACGATACCAATGACCGTGAACATACCAGTATAAGCGGCGATAGGTATAGAATTAGACTCCTACTTAGTATTCAGGGATTCGCATAGCGGATCATTCAGACGCAAATACGCAAAAATGTAGAACAGCGAGTCAATATTATTATGCCACACGAAGTGCCTATATTTTTTTATTGAAGTCCGTCCCATCCACCGAGTATGCAGCCCGAGCCCAAGAGGGAGGAACCCAACAATCGCAACTCCCGAGACGGTAGCTAGAGATAAAAGAAAATGAGGACGCCGATGTATAATCATACCTCTCGCATGCCACCATGTAAACGCCCGTGTAGCCCTGGGATACAAATGTTGTCTCAGGGGAAAACTCCGTTCGGTTCTTCCCCCAGCCAATACACTGTCTAAGCCAACGTCAAAATCGACAAACCGACTCGAATAATGCGAGCTCGGTGTTAGTAATTCATCCGCGCCGAAACAAAACAGTTTCATGAATTCGTTAGGTATAGGTATTCCAACCGTACATCTGTAGCACTAACTTCCTTCAACTCGGAATAGCAATGCTTTTTTCGCTCGCTCGCTCGCTCGTTCGGCACTTTGTGTTGAAAGCTCAAAAATAGCACCTCAGCCATATGCTCCTTTTAAACTCCACTCGCCGTACGCGGGGATTGACCAATTGGTCTAAACAATAAGAGGGCAGAACCCGCCCTACCAACACCGTAAGCTTCTCCAGAATCTATCCCTCCTGCTTCCAAAAACTCTCTGACCGTCGCCAATTCGTGGACCCCTTGTCAAACCTGAACGCCCAGATTTTTCGTTATCCATGTCGCGGTCATCGCTATCGCCGAGCGGTGTCAGGGGTTTTGTGACGCCACGACGGTCCATATCGGTATTATCGAGGACACCCATTTCAGCAAGGCGACGGCTTTCGACAACTCGGCGGACGATGAGGGCGAATGTCTCTTCGATGTTGACCTCGAGCCGAGCACTCGTCTCCATGAAACCGCAACCGCGTTTCCGCGCCCATTCGAGTCCCTGAGCTGCTGACACCTGCCGCGACTCTTGCAAATCACACTTGTTACCAGCTATAATCTTGACCGGCGGTATCGTCCTTGCACCGCTACCGGCTCCTCCCAACCCTATACTACCTCTTCTCGCGCCTCCACCCGCCCCCAGGCCGGCCCGCCGTGCCCGTGCTGCGTTATCAAGACGCGTTTCTGCCTCCATGTCTATGAGGTCGTTGAAATAGTTCAAGGCATCGAGACTGTCGAACGACGTGATGTCGTAAACAAGAAGGAAGGCATCAGCACTGAGATTGGACGACGCCCACATGCCCCGATACTCCTCTTGTCCAGCCGTGTCGGTCAGCGATAGGTGGTAGGTGGTGCCATCAATACGCCGGGTGATGCTATAGCTATCTTCGATGGTCGGGTCGTACTCGGACGTCCATTGGGACCGAACTAGTCGGAGAGTTATCGACGACTTACCGCAACCTCCGTCACCGCATATTGTGATCGATATGGGCACCGGTGGTTGCGAGGTAGGCGATTGTGGTTGATTCTGTTGTTGATTGTGGTGCATTTCTGCGTCTGTTTCTTCCTCTTTTTTTTTGTCTACTATTGTTCTTTTTTCTCTATTGTTGGGTTCTATCTCTCTCTTACGTGGATAGCTGTGTCTAGCCAGTAGATGGCTAGGTTAAAGGAGACTGGTCGTCACGGCGGGTAAATGGGCGAGTATGTAGGAGAATATAGGGTTTGTTATCGGAGGATTGTTCCTCTGCTAAAGGCGGTAAGGACTGTAAAGTTCGAGAAAAGGCAATGGCGGTATGCGTGATGGAGGTAATGTAGTAAAAGATGAAATCACAGCCTATTCTTTTCTTGTTCTTCCCCCTTCGCTTTCTACCGCTGCAAGCTGCAGGGTACGACAGGCTCTACTTGGCGCTGCTCCACTGGCACTCAACGGGTTTTCCCCGTTTGGGTCCAACCGCCGTTTAAATTGTCCTATAAAATACGGATTATAGCTGTCTCTCAGGGACTGAGCCAGTCCGCCGGGTAAGCAATGAAGAGATATTAAGTTACGGTTCTTTATAACTAAGCAAAGTCCTCAACGATGGATGCCGGGTTAAGTATGATCTCGAATACGGTAATATGGATAATATGGATAATATGATAGAGAACTGGAAAGAATGGTTCCTGTATATGTCAAAGCGAAGTGAATCAGGTTTGAGTTAAGTCGAACTAATGCGCGTAGGGTAAACGTGAGGGCGGATGTGAATCGGAATTGTAGTATGTAGGATGTGATGTGTGATGCGATTGGAATTGTCGAAACGTGTGCTCGGACGCGAACCACAACTCAATCGTTTAAATAAAATAAAATACCTACCTTAGTTTAGGTTTAGGTTGTATGTATACAAAGCAAAAGGGAACTAAATTCGTAGCGAATAGGTATCCTAAAAGAGGAGGTGGGGATAAAGTTGAAGTTGAAGTTGAAGTTGAAGATGAAGATGAAGATGAAGATAAAGATGAAGATAAAGATGAAGATGAATGTAAGTCGAGAAGGCGAAGAAGAAAAAGAGGCATAAAACTAAGTTGAAGCTAGGCAAAATGAGAGAATCGACAGCGGTGATACTGATATGTACATTGATACACCGATACCACCCAGACGGCTGGGGCAGGTACAACTTGCTGCAATAGCTGCAGGTAGTTTTGTATCCTGGTTTGTACCCAAGTTTGTACCTTGGCTACACGTAATTACCTCGAGGTATGTAGGCATGCACCTTGCTTTAGGTTAGGTACCTACCTACCTAGGTACCTACCTAACCTGTAATTGATCCTGGGTTAGGGTGGGTACGTACCATGATACAGTAATGAAATGGGAAACCACCGTGGTGGTAACAGCGGTGATAGTGGGGGTTAACCTCCTTAGTGGGGTAATAAAAGGGGTCTTAGGGTTTTTAGGGGTTTAGTTGCATTAGCGGCACAATTTGACATGCCGGAAACGCGGTTCAATTCGCTAATTTCATCTGCGCTACCCCCTTCATCCGGGATTCATGATTCATTCAGTATTTCTCTGCGCTCGAGCCTCGCATTTTGCTGATCGTCGATATATAACACCTACATATAATCTACATATAATCCCCGAAAGACTAGGAACGACGGTCTTCTCGCAAACGCCGGGGAAACGGAACAAAAAGATCGGACAGCTGATCGACGAAACATAATCTCGAGTCTCCGCTTACCAAGAGATTCAATACATATTGAACCGATCTTTTAGGATCGATATCGAGGATCAATATGAATTTTCAAAGATCTAGCGAATCTACAAGGTCCGTGAGAACCTATACCTTCTAGGATATATGAGTGGGTTAGGTAGGTAGGTAGTTGTAGTAGGGTAGTAGGTTGATGGAGATTAGAACGAAACATGGAGATGTGGAGAGGGAAAGGCAATGTAGCATTCGCTTGTAATAAATTACCTTTACAAGACTGGACTGAAGGTTGTGAAGACCTGTGATGGAAAGACTTGGAGACTTATCACAAGTTAACCTCAAGCATCAACCAGCTTAGTTTCACTCGCGACTGGCAATGGCAATGGCAATGTCATGGTCAGACAGGCAACCTCAAGCTGACGTATAAGAAGTTAAATGCGAAACATCAACCTAGGTACGTGGATGTATCAATCCGATGATTGTTCCAGTACATGTATGTTAGAAAAAGCAAGATTCGTTTCTCCCCGAGCTATAAGTCAGTATATAGGTACAGTGGGTGTAGCACGAATGATTCGAAACAGCAAGCAACGCCTGGCGATCCAATTCGTCATGTTCGTCATATTAAATAGGCGTGCAGCCATTCGGGTTTAGGTATCACTTACATACTACGGGACAGGCCGTCGAATAAAAAGGAAAATAACATATGCCTCACATATCACATAGGAAGTTTGTGTTGGAGGAGCCTCTTCCTTGCTCGTCAGACGTCATGTCTAGAGCCGCCGAGGTTTGTGATGATAGTTTCCTGTCAGCTTTGATAGGCACGGCTTCCTTTTCCGCCCACCCTCCCCGCTAATCCTAGTCGTTCTAGTCCTGCAGGTCAAGACGCAAAGTGCTACGGTAGTGCCCTCTCGTGGGATCCCAAAACCAATTGGGCATAATGATTCGAGATATAGGGCGCCACCATTGATAGGTGGCGAGAGACTTCTAGGTACTAAACCAGTATACCCCAACGATGATTGAACCACATGCTCTCGTATCAACTAATATTTCAAGTATAACTAAAACTTGTTATTAACCTGGGTAGACGATCTGAAGCATGTATCCCCCCTGGCCAGACTGACCGCCCCAAAAATAGGTAGCTTCACGATGCAGCAGCCTAAGCCTGGCCGGCTGCATTGGACGGTCTTTTCAAACGTGTTAACAAACGTGTTAACAAACGTGTTAACCCACGGATGGCCTATTTCTATCTGGACACAGCTCCCCCTCGACTTTCTTACAAGCCTAAGGAGCAAATGCTACGTGTCGGATCAAGTTCCTGCAGCTTAAGTCTTGCAGAACCCGCCACGATGGTTACGGCAAGGAAACGTGGTAGGGTTGACTTCCATGTCGGGTCGTGGCGCAGCTGTTTCGTACGTATTTCGTACACATAAGAGGTAGATTGTAGTCGCCAACTCGCTAAGCACCGCTGCCAGGGGATGACAAGATAGATCGGAGAATTTCTGGCGGATCACCACGGCACTAAATAACAACAAGCTCGGCAAGAGTTTCGACAAAGCAGCCTAGTCCAAGAGCTATTGAGTGTTAAAATGAGATAGAAATCTATTACCCCCCACGTGCGTTCAGGGATTAGACCTTTAGAGCGGCCATAGCGTGCTCAGAATCCAAGGTCCAGAACAAGTCTGGACTCTTGTCACCAATCATTGATTCGGGTCGCCCCGCCATATGAAGTCAGTACATATGTATTTAGCTACCTATGGAAATGTCATTTGAAGATTGCCGTGTATATAGTTGGCTGTTAAGATCCAACGACTAAATACCTACCTACGTATAAGAAAAATGACAGGTAGTTTCTATATACAGTAGATACAACAGTTACCAATAAAATAAATGTTTCAGCTACCTGGATCCCTTCTGCAAACATGAAATCATAAGATGTAACTATGTAACAAAACATGAAGCATCCCAGACATCGACGAACCCATGTAGATACCGGCATATCTTTTCACTAGAAAAGAAACTAAAGAAGAAACTAGAAAAGAAAAAGAAAAGCCTAATACACTAGTGTACAAGATAGATTTGAAACGGTCTAGATCCAATTACATGCTGTATATGCTGTACTTGCTACTTTAGGTAGGTGGTCGTTGCTCGGTGATGGCATTATTTGCGGAGGTTGCGTCGCATCGGCAGGCAATTGAGGCGGGCATTACAAGTCCAGTGGTACAGAGACGACGAAGCGATGTGACAAGGCAACTCAATCTCATATCTCCTTTTTGACGACCCAACAACACCTAGGCCCCCCCTCGTTTCTCACTACGCGAGGCCATCGTGCATCGGCAGGTTGCAATTGCGTCGGCCAGGCATACAAAGCATAGCATTTGGCTCGGCCCTATTGCCGGACTCGATCGAGTTCAAGTAACAGGTAATGTTTGCCAAAATTATGATGTGATAGCAGCAAACGAGATATCAACCTGATATTTCATAATACGCGTTAGGGTATGCAGACCAGAGATCTAAGCTAGGACTTGCTTTTGGGAATCGTATGTGAGGTCTCGTGCCGGACGCACACGGTTGGTTTAAGGGGTAAGAGTTTACGTATTGACATATTTTGGCTTAACCGAGACTTCGCCGCCATTACTGTCCATCAATTTGAATACAATATGTGATGGGTCAGTTAGACCGCCAGAGCATGTCTAAATGCCATCTAAGGAGTTTTTAGCATCAGACAAATGGGTTGGGGGTTTATAGATGAGTACCTCCTAGGCATACGGTCAGAACTAGCTACATTCTTTATTCTCTAACTCAACCTGCTACAATCTACAACAATAGGAGATCTAACTTCTTTCGTCGGTAGGTATGCTGGCACCCCCCTATCCATCGGGCTGTCTATTGTACAGTCCATACGCAACGGAAAGGGGGGCGGTCAAGATAGTCATTTCGTACAACCGGTATTACATGATATCATGGCCAAACCCTCCGAGAAAATTGAAAAAGGGTGTTAGTCCTAGCTATTGTCGGTAAGGTCTCCCCTTAAGGCTTAATCGACAAATCAGAGGTGCTGAAAACTATCTCTACCACTCAAAGTCGAATGATAGACATTGCTGCTACTTTGACACCACTGGTGCTCTTAGTTGAAACTAATGAGTCGGCTTGGGTTCATAATATTCTGGCTAGCCCTCTGCACGTTCTCAAACCTGGTGTATCCGCAGCTTTCGCTCTCGAGATGATTCATAAGAGCAGCTAGTGAGACAAACTCACGACCACAGAAGAGCCGGCTAGGGCAATGATAGAGATTTTGCTGGTCTACAACATTGGCAAGGTGTGAGAAAAGATCGCAAAATATATGGACTGACTCGAGGTAGATTAGTATGGGAAACACTTACGTGTAGGCGAGCTAAGGTGCTGGTTCAGGGAATTGAGTGAGCTGAATTTGCGATGGCAGAGGTAACACTCGAAGGCGTATCCATTCCACGACTCGTACGTGGCCTCGTACTTGGGGGAACCATTCCAGCCGAGCAGCTTCTTGGAGATAAGGCTGCCTGGATCTTTGGTTCTGACGAGCTTATATACTTCATCTCGATTTAGAAATGGAGCTTTCGGGCAGGCTCCTCCCTCTAAGTGGTGCGCGAGGCCGGTGGCGGATGTGTAGGCATTTTGACAAAAAGGACAATTGATGTTTATGCCGCGATGGACGCGCGAGTTAAGATGCTGGCAGGTGTTTTTCGTCAGTTCTTCGATCTCGAATGGTATACGAGCATATCCTAGGTCGAAATTAGGTACTGGATAATGGATTGTCCAACTCACCATCTTGATATTGTTGTAAGTGTTAAATTCTCGGTTACAGTCATTGCAGTAAAAGTGCTGCTTTACCTCGTGCTCTTTTACTAGTTCTTCAGTCGGCCATGTTTTATCGCAGATGCCACATTCGTAGAACCAGTGGTTCTTTGCGCTCATATGATTAACGACAGCGCTGCGGGAGTTGAAGAAACGCGAGCACCTGTCACATTCATGCTCGGGAGTCGAATGATCCAATGCATCCATATGTAGTTCTCGACTTCGCCAGGTAGCGAATTCCTGCCAGCATGTTCCGCATGTCCACGACATCTTGTTGTTTTCTAGCTAGCAGCAGCAGGGGTCTCAATGAGTATCTGGTGTTTATGCAAATGTGGGATCAAGGCTGCTAGAAAAGAAAACAGGTAGTCGGCGGACGTAATACTGCCAAGTGGTAATGGATACCTCCTTCGGGACACCTGAGAAGATTCAGACGGCCAGGCGGGAGGCCGTCATTAGCACGGGCCAATTCAAGAACCACCTGAGGTATCAGGCACTTCCAACCTGAGGCAACAGTGCAAGGTGTTTCTTGACTAAAAAGCCCGCTCACTTAGAGTTGAGTTGAAGCTCATTTGGGGACATCGAGAATAGAATCGAAAATATGTTGCCAGCCTAGGTAGGTTAGATATCTACCTATGAGGTACGTAGACAGGGCCCGTTTACATTTGGTTGCTAAGGTGAGGGGAAAAGCAAGACGTGTGCGACGTTGCTATATATATCTGCATTTTTGGTTACAACGCACGTTCCATTGTCACAACTTTAACATTTAATTTGTTGTTTTCTACGGATATTTCCGGTTCTTCACCTGCCTTTGCAGGTTACCAAGATTTAGTTGTGGATCCTAGATATTTTATAGTACATAGCACTGAAGACCAAAACCATACGCTTGCCCAGCTTTAAGTTCCGAATCACCTACGCTTATCAACATAACTGGTTACCCATTATAACAATATATCGACTGGCATTTCTTAGTGCGTTAACATTTATAGATATCTTCTGCATGGTCATATTTTCTCTTCCTTCTGATTCATTGTACGGATAGTTCTTTGGTAGTTGACTTTGACTAATACTAGATACACGAGACATAAGCAGCTAAAGATAAGGAGACAAAGCAAGTTATGGAACGTAGATGCATTAGGTAGGGAATTGTAAAGAAACTATTCGAAGAAGCATCTGTCAAGTTGTGGGGGGCGCCAAGCGAGGAGAGCGCTTAGTATCAGCTGCGCGTCTATATAAGCGGTCCTACATAAGAGATAACCTCAAGCTCGTTACACTTGCTTCTTCTAATCCTTTTAATACAACCTTTTTACCTAGGTAGGTAGTTATGAGGATCTATAAGCACCAATTCTCTTTTATCCTTACCTTATGATATGAGATATTGATCTAGTGTTAGATTTGAGGAGACCCACCTCACATCGTTACGATCAACTATGGGGTGGGAAGCGCCACTTCTTTATCCTACAAATGATATCTCGTGAAATCTGCTAGAAATTGCAAATAAGAAAAATCTACATCTGCTATATATGTGTGTGAATACCTTGTAATATCCGTACACACAAATATACGGTCAATTTATTAGCTTAACGGTAATGAGCTTATAAGACCAAATTTCAAGGACGGAGCACTGACCACATGGGTGGTATAGTATAGTGGATAGTACAACACGTTGTGGATGTGCAAATATACTGATACCGTGTAGACCTGGGTTCGATTCCCAGTACCGCCAATTTTATGTTAATTATTCTTGTTTTTATTTTTTATAGACATATGGAATAATATATTATTTAGGAACAGAGCCAAGGGTGTACTAGATATATGCATCACCCATGTAGAGACACCCATGTAGAGACTTGAACAGGGGGTTATACCTGCCCCATACAACTTCATCTCTCTACCAGTTATTTCATCCAGATCTGATTAACGTAACTTGAGTAGTTCGGGTTTTTTTGGGGGTGGAGGGGAGGGGGTAGTTTACCGCCAGAATTTACTGACATAGGATCTGAGTCCTTCATATACGAGTGATGATCATATCCCTTCAATGAAAAAGAAGCCGATTCAATGGTGCTCAAACGAACCAATCGAATTAATGTATTATGCTTACCAATGTGTCCCAATATTGTTCGACTAAAATGGTTATAATCTATCTTCAACCGCCCGCTCAGGATAATCCTCATGCCATCCTGATATTTCGCCGCTTTCTTCGCCGCTTCGGTCGATCGTTACAGCGGTTGGCTTGGTAATTTCATTAGTCTTCTGTGTCAGTATGCTCTCCTCGCATATATTGGTTGCCAAGCTTTTCGGAATAGCTACGCGTTGGGCGTCTACCTCCGTCCTTGTCTGGGAATGTGAATGATTGGATTCCTTAGGGCCTGTACCGTGAGCATAACCGTGGAGATTGTATGCGTCTTTCTTTCGATACGATCCGTAGCGAAGAGAGCTGTGTAACATGGTTTTGAACATCGGCTTTATACATGGTAGAGACGCGGCGATGATTCCTGTGTTTGTTTCGACCCTGCGGTAGAACAGGTGTTAGAGCTGCTTTTTGCGGGAACTAGGAGCTTCAAATGCTTACACGATCCATATGGTTAAGTTGGCTGAGTCCCACAAGAAGTCACCAGTTTTTCCATAGTTTGAAATAAAGACAGCTTTGACAATGGCCGCGGCGCATGCGCTGTAAAACAATTAGATTAGTGACCTGAAAACAACGATAAAGGGGGGATTTACAAGATACCGAGACCAAATATACACATAAGCGAAGCTTTGGTACGAGCATTAATCTTGACATTCCAAAGCATTGGGATTGGCAAGAGCGCAAAGAATAAGTCTGTAATAATGCTGATAGCTTTATTCAATGGCTTGTGTTAGCTCTAATTATATTGAGGAGAATAGGGGAGATATCTAAACTGACTTGCATTGGCGTAGCTTAATGCTTGGATTGTCAACTGTGGCCAGCACGTCGTCTGAATACGAGAGTCCCAAATTACCGCAAGGTTTTTGCATTGTAACATCAACGTCATAAAGCAAACGAAAGTGTACGTCATGAGAAACGTCATGACGCCCTGCAATATTCGCTTGTAGTATACGTTAGGGCTGATGCGGAACAAAAAGAATCCCACCGATACTTTCACCGTTGAGATAGCCCATAGGTATATTGGTTGCGTGGCGAAGTTTAACTTGAGGCCAAATCTGTTGACTTTGGGATCAAGATACGCAGCGTGGCGACCTGCTCCATAGTGAACTTCGGCGATAATGATTCCCATTCCAACAAGGGATATCAGCTAAGAGTTAGTTAGCCTCCTGTATCTAATAGCATGAAGCGTTTATGTACCATAGCTACGAGCATAACACTGTCCTAATATCAGTCAGTATAGAAGCAATACTATAAGGGATTAATATTTAGCTGTATACATCTGTCCCAAAAGCCCGAATCATTCGTAAGCGGACGTACATCCTTGCGCAAACGACGATCAGTGCAGCTAGAGTTGTCGATACCACGACCCCAGCAATATGGGGTCCTCGATTTTCATCGGGTTGGTCTGCACCGGGTATAGCGACCGACATAATCGAAGTTGGATATATATGACGTTGCTAATAGCCGTCTACTTTAGACTTTTTCTTCTATTCAGCTGAGTCTAGAGTCGCTAAAGTGCTAACGTACTTTCTGTTGTAGGAGGGAGCTCAAGTTGTCTTAGACCTCTTGATAGGGACTTGGTAAGGGCATAGTGAGTAGTATGTATCAAGGAATCTTTTACACTTGATGGGCATTGGGCAGTGCACAGCCGGGGATTTTGGATTGGACTACACTACGGCGCCGGCCCTTTAAAGACTCGACAACCAAACGGCGTGCGCGGAAAGGAACTAATATAAGTGACGCGGCTTTGTCAGGATGTCTATATTATAGCACGTCATGTTTAAATAATGACTAAAAGTCTACATAGTTTACGCACGTAAACGAGTTGGAACACGGAATAGCCCTGTAACTTATCCGTCCCCTGATTTTATTATTGGCATGATATCCTCCAACCTTTCATCGGGGGTAAAACGCTTTTTTTGGTTTGTTTTTGTTTTTTGAAAGATGTCATATCCTTAACTGGCCTAAGACTACAACCCCCCTTGTAATCGGTATAATGCAAAGACAGCCGCAACACATATGTAATAGCTCCACTTTTACTTAAATCTACAGCCGTTGATTGATCAAAGGCCCCTCACGATCAACAACACGAAAAAAATACGAAACCAATTCCTTAATATCTTACCCCCCTTTTTTTTCTTTTTTTTCTTTTTTAAAAAAAACATCACTTTTTTCAAAATAGCCTCAAATCGCTATATGTCGACAACCTCATTTCTGACCCGTCTTTAACGTGCAACTAAACGACCAAAAGCCCGTGCTAACCCTAATACAGGTATGCATTTTAAGCCTCTTGAGATCCCAGATCGTTAGCCCCAAATAGCCAAATTACCTGATGGCCCCAATCATTAGGAGATTGGATAGATATTATTAGAAACGGGGCTGGGGGAGAGGCTCAAAAACCACGTTAAAAGGTGGTAATACAAGAATACCACAGCGATATCATCGAAAAGGTATTAAAAAAACATCGTCAGCGTGCCAGGCCTGTAAAGGCAACACTATTTGGGGACGACCTCGTCGGGGACTGACTGATTTGAATGAAAGGGTTAGTAAGCAGCGAGTTCCACGAGTCAGATGAGAGCTTGACCTGACTTGTATCGAGCCATGTATATGATTATCTGACCTGATCTGATTCGTGGAACTTGCTCTGAGTAAGTAAAGTTCAACGGCGACTCATTGGAATAAAAAGAGACTTTGCGATGTGTTTTTATAACAAACATGATCAGCCGATTTAATGACGTAGAACTAGTATATTTGTAGAATTAGGACTAATTTTGACAGCATCATAGACCGAGTCGAGATATTCTTAAAAATACCAGTGAAAATACTAGTAAATAGGCCAAGGTCATTAACCTAAGGAATTGGTGTTGGCCTTATTGATCTTTGACGCCACTCTCGCCTGGTCTGTTAAAGGTAAGCGAGGTCCGGTGAGCACTAGTAGGGCTGGATATGGACCGGACTATTCCCATGGTATTGGGGCTTGAAAAGCCAAGGATTCTGGGGTTGGCTGTTAATCCGATTACTTTTTAGATCGGGTAGGTCCGGTTTCGTCAGATGTACTTCTGTCTTCGCCACGGGATAATAGCATGATTATAACGAAGATACTATGAGACATGTTTTGATGAACATACGGTGAAGAGGGGACAAAAATTCTTATAAATTCGCAGATCTTGCCCACAATCGACTATATATTAACTTGTCTAGTCTCCCGTTTCTCGTCTGGACTCAAGTAGCTCCCTCCACCCATTATGCTTATTCGTCACTTGACCTGTGCTCTACTGCTCGCGAGAGCCGCAGCAGCCCTGACTGCCGACAAAAACTCCCAGCCATTCACGGATCTAGAGAAGCTAATCGAACAGGCTAGATCGACACAGGAGCATATCTTGGATGATAGAGCTATTGCGACTGAGAAGAGGGGAGAAATATGCACTCGTGATAACCTCACGGTGCGTCGCCCATGGTACGTGAAACAATGGTTTATCCTAAATCACCGGGGCTAAACATATTTCTAGGGGCTCGTTAAGTAAAAATGAGCGCAAGGCTTATACTGACGCCGTACTCGTATGTGCTATGAGTTTTTTTCTATTATTTGAATAGTCTTAGGGGTCGAAACGTCAAAACTAGCTGATTTAACAGAGAGCTATTTGCACTAACTCTCTCCTCAAGTGTTTACAATCATTGCCGGCGAGAACTCCTGCTAGTGTAGCTCCTGGCGCTAAATCGCGGTATGACGACTTTGTAGCAACTCACATCACCCAGGCGCTACATATCCACTACACTGTAAGTACTCCATTTCGCCAGCACGAGCTAGTTATATGATTTAGTTAATTGTTGGCGATATTTCAGGGAATTTTCCTCGCATGGCATCGGTGGCTTGTGTATAACTACGAGCAGGCCCTCAAAAATGAATGCGGCTACAAAGGCTCTCAGCCGCAAGTAACTCTGACTGATAAGTAAAGGAAGCTTAGACTAACGTATAATAGGTATTGGAACTGGGCTTTATACGCGAGCGACCCGGCCTCGTCACCAATTTTTGATGGCAGCGCGTATAGCATGTCTGGGAACGGCAAATATGTGCCTAACAAAGGTATTATAACCCTGACTCTCGGGGACTTTCCTCCAATATACCTACCTGCTGGCACGGGAGGAGGATGTGTTACATCTGGCCCGTTCAAGAAAATGCAAGTAAACTTGGGTCCTGTAACCCTTCCCCTAAATAATGGCTCAGTCTTGACGGGGACTGGATTGGAATATAACCCACGATGCTTGAAGAGGGATATCTCCGCTAGAGTTAACTCTGCATATGCAAATGCTACCTCCGTTATCAGTCTCATCCTCAAGAACAAGAACATTGGAGACTTCCAAATGGTCATGCAAGGTATTCCTGGTTCTGGCTCTATCGGTGTACACGGCGGTGGTCACTACACTATGGGTGGAGACCCTGCCGACGACATCTTCGTCTCTCCCGGAGAACCAGTCTTCTACCTTCACCACGGAATGATCGATCTAGTATGGTGGATATGGCAAGCTCTGGATTACAAGAATCGCCGGGACGCCATCTCAGGGACAGGTACTTTCTTGAACAGCCCACCATCACCCAACACAACTCTCGACGACATAATTGACCTTGGATATGCCGGTGGTGGCCCGATCACAATGAGGGAGTTGATGAGTGTCCACGATGGACCGTTCTGTTATACGTATATATTATAAGCGAGCTACGATGAGCAACGGTTTAGAAATTGTCAAAGAGAGGAGTACCGCCGTCTCTTCAACGCTACAGCTTAGGAATTACCTAGCATGAATAACGACGTATTAGTGATGAATTTTAAGCAATTGTGGGAAACACACAGTTATTAACAGTAACGTTAAAAGGCCAGGTAAATTTTAATAAAAGGCCAACCCATCCACTTTCCACGTGAGATAAGAGCCAGAACCCATAACCTACTTAATTTATATTGGGATTAATTTAAACCTTTAATAATTTTAAAATATATATCGGTTATATACATTATAACATAATAATTAATTAAATAAAAATAATATTAAAATTATTTTTATAATTAATTATTAATTTATTTATAATTAAATTAAATATGTATTTATAAGCTTTTAAATTAATATATTTATATAATTAATTATTTATAATATTTAATTTATTTAACTTATTTAATTTATTTAATTTATTTAATTTATTTAACTTTAATAAACTTTATATAATTAATTAAGATAATAATAAAGTAATTAAAATTATTAATTTAATTAATTATATTAATTTAATTATTAATTTAACTATTTTATAAATTGTTAAAATGATATTAAACTGGTGTGGTGCCACATCGCCAAGAGCAAGGATATTATTATGTAATCTTAAGTTATAGGCCATATAAAGATCTAATATTTGTTGTATTCTTTTGATTAAATAGCTACAATTATTATTATTTAATTATGCATTTAATATAAATACATTTGTTATTTTCTTATATTTATAACTTATAACCTTATTTTGCATATTTATCTTATATATCTTATTCAATTAATAGATCCTTATAGTTCTTTCAAAATATAATACTATCATCAGCTATTTAAGGCCTTTTATAAAAATCTAAACGTTAAAGTAATATACCATACTCTGCAGGAGATACCAACTCTTGTTCAATATAATAAATGTTTATTACCGTTAAATTATAAGTTGTTAAAGTTATTAAAAAAACTTTAAAAACCATTATTAATAATTTTATAACCTGTAAAAGTTAAATGTTAAATTAGTTAACTATATTAAATAACTTAAAAATCTTTAATCGCATATAAAATAACGGTGTAATATATATTTTTACAATTTTATTTAAATTAATTAAATTATTAAAAATATAATAAATTAAATTTTATATAACGTTTATTTAATATATATTAATTATATAATAATTAAAAGTTTTATATATTTAAATTGTATAAGTTTTAAAAATAAAATCTTAATTAATATTATATAATATAATATATATACGTTAAAATAAATTTTAAATAAATTATTATTTATTTATTTATTTTATTATAAATTTTATTATATTATTATTAAGTTTTAAATTTAAATATTTTAATGATTAAGATGTGTGAAGTAAAATGTTTATATTATTTATTTAAAGTTATTAGTTTTAAAAGTGGATAAATTTTAATAATGTTAATATATACGGGGAATTTAAGGTTTAATTTAAGTTTTTTTTTTAAATGCTTTAAATTTAAAATTATGAAAGATTATTTGATTTATTTAAATTTTATTTAGGAGTAATAATAAAAGCGGGAATTTTATTAAAGGATTGATTATTAATAATATTAATTTTAAATAATTAATTTCTTTTTTTTAAAACGATGTAAGAAATGATTAAAGTTTTATAAAAGTTTTATTTAAAGGAATTAAGCGTGTATATATGTATTAAAAGCGAATATAATTAATAAAAAGAAAAGATTATTAAATTAAAATAATTAGTTATTTAAATTGTATTAAAATTTTATTTTAAAATTGTATAACGATTTAAGTATATGATTTAAGATATGTATAATATTTTAAAAAGTTATTTAGGTATATACGTGTTAAAGTATGAGATTTAAGATAATTATATAAAGGTTGTGGTATTATTTATAAAGGTATTTAAAAGTTAAGAGGTTTAAATAATTAATTAATCTATTATTTTTTATAAAAAAATATATAATGGAATTTTAATATTTTAAAAAGTGGTTATGGCGTTACGGAGGTATATATAGGTTTTTAAGAACGTTAAAGGAAAAAGAAAGGTAGTTAAAGGCGTTTTTAAGCTAATTTATAATATTAATAAAGGTAAAAATATTAATTAAAAAAGTAAATTTAATTATTAAAAGAAATTATTATAACTTATAAAAACTTTTAAAAAGTAGTAAGGTAATTTTAATAAGTGTAAAAAGGTTAATATTAATTTAAATTAATTTTATAAATATTAAAATTATAATTGTAATGTTAAATACAAAGTTTGTTAAGGTTTTTATAACGTTAAAAATTGTTTTTATATATTTAAGGATAAAAGATTTAAATATTTTAAGTTTAAAAAGGCAAATGTTACCTTAATAAAGTTAATTTTAAAAATTAATTTTGATTTAATAGTTAAGATAAAAATTTTGAAAAAAGAGGTAAAGGTTTAAAGAATAAAAAATAAAAATAATTAATTAAATAAGTGTATAATCATTACGGAAAAGGGTGCGATTTTTGTAATATTAATTTATATTACTATTTTTAATATTATTTAATATTTGTTAAAGAATTTAACAATATTAAATTTAAAGATTATTATTTATATATTTAATAAAATATTTTAATTTATTAATTTTAAAGTAATATTATTAAATAATTATATTATAATAAATAATAATAAAATTAAAATTATAAATTATAGAAAAATAAATATTTATATTTAATATTTAAAAAGATTTATTAGGATAAGGTTGGTAGATATAACTTATTATAAAAATTTTATTTATAATTTTATATTTTTAAAGCAGTTACGGAGGTAAAGTTATTAATGGGATATATGTAATAATTTTACTTACTTAAAATAATTAAATAATATTATTGTAGTTAAATTTATTAATTATTATAATTAGTTTATATTTAAAGATATTTTTTATAAAATTTTAAAAATTATTTTTTACATTTATTATAACGTTTTAAATTTAAGATTTATAAAAACCTTAAGTATTGCAATTATTTTTTATTAATATTTAAAATTAGGGTATTTAAGGTCTTAAACCTTAAAATACCTAATTAACGTTAGTAAAGGGATAAGAATTAAAGGATTTATAACGGTTAAATGCAAGGCATATAATATATTTAAAGTAAAATGTTAAGTAAGGCATATACCGCGTTGTATCGATAAGTTTTTCGGTATAAGATTAATTTTTAATTTTTATTTAATAAAGGTAAATAATTACGGAATTATAAATTTTATATTAATTATTAATAAATAAATTGGTATAATTTTTAATTATTATTTATATAATTAAAAATTGAAAACAATAATTATAATTTTAAAAAACTTTATTAAATTATTAAAATATTAATATAATATCACCCCATAAGTTTAAAAATTAAATTGTAAGATTATTTAAATAAAACTAATAATAAAAAACTATTTTAAAAACTTTCATATAAGGTTAAAACCCTCAGTTAATTACACACAAACATAAAACGGTATTATTAAACGTTTAAAAAATATAATTAAAAATAAAACCAAAACTATAAAAACAAATATAAAACTATCGTACTCACTATAACTAAAAATATATAAAACTACAATATATTTACATAATCGCATACCGTAATATAAATATAACTAATAATCCTTATATAATCATTTTCACACATTTATAATAATAAATATGTTGGTAGGTACGTACGTAAATAAGAATAACAATAATAACGATAAAGCAATAGTAAGTAAATTAATGGTGTTAAGATTAGTATATTAAGATATTTAAAGAAGAAAGAATCTATCTAAGGCTAGTTAAGTATAACATATTTTTATATTCTAATAATAGCGGATACCCAATCCCTTTATCTAATAAAGTTGGGTATCTTATCTCTTCTTCCCTTATCTACAATAAGGGCACCTTATTATTAGTAAGGTGCCTTTATGTCAGTGTCACACGACCATCAAAATAATAATATCATAACCTGGAAAAAAAACCCTAATAAACCCATTTATAAATATACAGTTATAAAACCTATACACTAACAACAAACACCTTAAAAAAAACTAATAAAAAATATTAATTAAACCTAAAAACCTAAATAAACTTTTTAATAAGTTATATATCAACTAATATATATAAGATTTAAAATCTACATATAAATAAAATAATAAAAACTTATAATATAATTTTTAACAAAAATAAATTATTTAATAGAAATCTTACAAGGTTAAAAAAAAAACTACATAATAATTTACTTTATACAAACGTTAAAAAATATAACCATATACTTTAATTTATTTAAAATTCCCAACCAATCATTACCTAAACTATTAACAATAACATAATAAATAACAAATTTAAACATATTAAAAATATAAACATATTAAAATTAAATTTAATATTATTAACAAATAATATATTAAATAAATTTAAAACAATAAATACCATAATAAAAATTAATCACCTTTATACGAATATTAAATTTACCCTTATATTAACCTTAAATCTATTACTGCTAATAGCTTTATTTACAACTATAATACGCTTTAAAACGTTAAATTATCCTAATACCTTACCCGATAAAAAATATTTATAAATTAAAACCTAACAAACCATATTCAATACAAACAAATTAAAAAATCAAATAAAAACCTATTAAAAACAAACAATTAATAAAATAAAAAAAATAAAATTATTTTACAAATCTCCTTAATATAATTTAATTACCCTAACAATACACATTAAAATTAACCCTTAACAAACAAATAAACCTAAAAAAATACACTAAAAAAACCTCTTAAAACCCCTTAAAAAACATAATAACATTAAAAATCACCCCTATAAAACGCTATTCGAAAAAGCTAAAAAAATACATTGAAAAAACCATCGTTAAATAAAAACCTAAAAAAAAATTTTACAATCCAATCTTAAATACCTTAAAAAATAAATCCTTAATTATATATAAATATATACATATAAAACTAATAAATATAATTATTTATAAAAAACTAAAACAAAATTAATAGTTTAAAAAAACTAATAAATCTTAAAAACCGAAAAAACATATGCTTTAATACTAACCGAAAAATCTTTTAAAACCTTAATAATAATAATTATAAAATTTAACCTTAAATTAATCTAATATTGAACTGGTGCTGGTATATCAGATAACCTTAACCCTGATCATATGATCATATTCTTAGTATAAGTACTATTTATAGTCGTACATATCCATTTTATATAGTATTATTCACTTTTAATATAAGTTATTCCTTTCTTTCATCAGTTTTATTATTTAAAAATCTTTGATATCAGGTTTAATAGGGTTTGATTTAAGGCCAAGACGTTTAAGTCTTGTTTAATGGCGACCTTTAGTAACTTAAACCCGCAATACCAGTTTTAGAAGGACCGTTATTATCGTCGAAAATGCCTTATCGTGGCTTGATTAGTAGCTACCATAAAGCCTATAATATATTAGTTAATAGCCTATAAGGCTTACGATAGCTTTATCGATACTTTTAGCCGATAGCCTGAATATAAGCTAGATGACCTGATTAGACGATTTAAACCTTATATTAGTTATATCAGCCTATTTAAAAATATTTACCTATTAATTAATTCAGTCATGTTTTGATATATTAGTTAATATATACGATATAGCCTTATCGAGAGCCTTATTAAGAGCCTTATCGAAAGCTTTATTTACAGCTTTATCGATAGCCTTAACAATTACGTTACTTATTGATTAAGTTAATATAATTCCCGAGATACCGATATTTTTATATTTTAAGTTAAGATATACAAGATATAATATGATTTAGGAAGTATTATTATATTAAAATTTAGTTATTAGTTTTAAGATATGTGAAAGCTATAACGCATTTCAATTAATCAGATATTAGGAAATAAAAAGTAGCTTTATTAAATGCGTAAAAGGATTACGGGGATAAGGTTGGCGAGAGTATTGGCAATTATCATATTTAAGGTTATATTTTAGGTTATTTAGGAATAGTATATGATATTTTTTGGGTTATATTATATCTAGTATACGAGACGATTAGTTATAAGAAGTTAATAATAAGGAAGATAAACCAACCAATTAGTTGATAAGTTATTAGGTTTATTATAAGGGAGGTAAGAGTTTAGTTAATATCGAGGCTTATTTAAATTAATATTAAGATATTAAGGGAGGTAAATAACTTAATTATAAAGATTATTTACGAGGGTTATATGATATCGGGATAAGAGAGGGAATGAGATTAGTTAAGTTTATTGTAAGGGAGGTAAAGTTATATAATAATTTTTATATTACAATCTTTATACATATTTAATTTGATAGTAAGTATTATAATTGGATCTGTTATTATACGATTTTATATGGCTAAGGGATATAATTTAATGATATAAGATATCTAATTAATAAATCCTAGTTAAATTAGTTAAATTACACGGTATATAAATTTATTTAAAATACGATTTAAAACCTAATAATACCTAGGATATTGGAAAAGCTATATTATAAAATTAATAATCAATAGCCTTAATAGCCTAGGCAATGTAAAATTTTTTTTTTAAGGCCTAAGATTCAATCCCCACTTATATTATTTTATTTCCTTTTTTTTTCAGGTCCCAACCTTTATTTCGTAGGTCGAATTTAATTTCGTAGCCTTGATAAAATTTGAAAGGAAGTTATAAATTAGTATTGGTATATCAAATAATTTTAACCCTAATTATATAATCATATTTTTAATATAAGTACTATTTATAATTGCACATATCCATTTTACATAACATTATCTACTTTTAATATAAATCATTCCTTTTCATCATTAGTCATCATCTAAAAATCCTTGATACCAGGTTTAATAAGGCTTGATCCAAGGCCAAGACGTCTAAGTCTTGTTCAATATAACACCATAAACGCATTTATAAATACAAAACTTAAAAAAAATATATTTATAAAAATGCCACCAAATTATCAAAAAAAGAACAATATTTTTAAATTACTTAAAACGCTATATAAACTATAAAAATCCCTTTTATTATAACAAAAAAAACTAATTAAAACTTTAAAAACCTTAAACTTTAAGCTTATTTTTAAAAAACCTTATATATTTATTAAAAAAAAATCTTATTATTTGTTTACGTCGATAATATCGTCATAACATACCTTAAAACTAAAAGAAAAAAATAATACACCTTATTAAAAACCTTAAACAATACTACCAACTTACCGGAAATAACAATTTACAATAATTCTTAAATATTAAACAAGAATTAATATCTCTTGTAAAGTATAACATATTATTTCAATGTTTAAATCTTTGTAAAAAACCTTAAATAATTAATGATAATATTATATTTTAAAAAAATTATAAAGATTTATTAATCGAATAAAATATATAAAATAAATATATAAAATAAGGCTATAAGTTATAAATATAAAAAAATAATAAATATGTTTATATTAAATGTATAATTAAAAAATAATAATTGTGGTTAATTAATTAAAAGAATATAATAAATATTAAACCTTTATATAGCTTATAACTTAAGATTATATAATAATATCTTTATTTTTAATAATATAATACTATATTAGTTTAATATTTTTTAAAATTAATAATATTAATAATAATAAAATAACCTTAATAAAAAAACATTTTGATTTAATACGTAAATTGTTAATTAATATATTTTTAATAATAATAAATTAATTTAATTATTAGAATTACTTATATTTTTATTTTTTAACTTAACAATCTTAACCTATTTTTTAACCTTAACTTTAACTTATTTAATACGATTTTTAGTTTAATTAATAATTTTTTTAAATTTTAACCTAATCTATTTAAGTTATTTCTTAAATTTATCTTAACTTAACTATTTTATTAAAAAATTAGGTTATAATCAAATAATAATAATTTTATATATATTAATGACTTATATATATAAAATAAACTTTTTATATTTGTATTAATTGGTTTTATATGGTCTAAGATTATATAAATAATGTTTATTTAAATTTATTATATCCAAAAATTCTTTAATTAATATATTACTATTATTAATAATTAATTTAACTAATTATTTTGGGATTTTTGGTATATTCGAAACTTTAATCTACTATTTTTTTAATATTTTCGACTTAATTTTAATAATAAGTATTCTTTATTATAATTTATATTTAAATATAAAACTTATATTTTTTAAAAATTATAAAAATACCGGTAATATTAATTTCTTAATTAATTTATTAATTATTTTAATACCTAAATATATAAAAAGAAATTATATATATTTCTTAAATAAAATATACAAATTTATACCATATTTTATCATATTTAACAAAATTTTCAATTTTTTTATAATTAAATAATTTATAAACCCATACCAATATCTATATATCTATCCGTTATTTTAATTTATTATTTTAAACAAAATTAATTTTTTAAATATAAAAATCTAATCTTAATCTTTTATAACTATTTTTAACTATTTATTAATATAATTAACTTATTAATTTATTCCATCTTTAATTATATCAAATATATAAATCCGTTTTTATTTAAACATATAAATAGCGAAAAAATAATAATATAAATTATTTACAATTTTTTTTATCCTTTTCAAATCTAACAAATTAATAAATACTAAAAAAGTTATTATTTTAAAACAATTTTTTAAAATCTTTTTTATTTCCATATTAAAACCCTTTATAATTTAATAATTAAATATCCAAACTATTATTAATTTATAATTTATTATTTAATTAAAGATATTTAATATTACTAACTTTTATAAAATTATAATTTATTTAATATATAACTACTTTTTCTTTTTATATAATTAAAAAATACGGATAAATTTAAGGAATAAATTTTATTCCCATTTTTTTTTATTAATCTTTAATAATAATAATTAGATATATAATAAATTATTAAACTTATTATTTAAAAATATAATCCTATTAATAATAATTATACATTAAAGGTTAAAATTAATATAATTTTTTTAATTAAGTAACTCGCTAATATAAATTAAATATTAAAATAAATAAATTAAATTATATATCTTTTACTATTTAATATTTATCTTAACTTTTATAAGGAAAATATTAAACATTTTAAAAAATAAATAAAAAAGATGTTACCAATAATATATTAAATTAATAATAATAATATAATAGAATATAATAAAAATAAATTAATATAAAGATAAATATTAACTTAATTAAAACATTAATATATTAAATAATATTATAAAAAAAAATATTTATAAAATAATATAACCAATAATCTTTTTATATTATATTTTAAAACCTTATTATTGAACAAGACTTAAACGTCTTGGCCTTGGATCAAGCCCTATTAAACCTGATATCAAGGACTTTTTAGATGATGAAAATGATGAAAGAAAGGAATGACTTATATTAAAAGTGGATGATGCTATGTAAAATGGGTGTGTGCGACCATAAATGGTACTTATACTAAGAATATGATCACATGATCAGGATCAAGGTCACCTGATACACCAGCACCAG